>NC_050444.1:89003372-89303372 GCF_903995425.1 Onychomys torridus
CCTCTCTCAGATGTGGGATTGATGAAGACCTTTTCCCATTCTGTAGGCTGTTGCTTTATCTTGTTGACCGTGACCTTTGCTCTAGAAAAGCTTCTCAGTTTCAACAGGTCCCATTGATTGATTGTTTCTCTCAGTGTCTGTGCTACTGGTGTTATATTTAGAAAGTGGTCTCTGTTGCCAATGCATTCAAGAGTACTTCCTACTTTCTCCTCTATCAAGTTCATAGTTACTGGATTTATGTTGAGGTCTTTGATTCACATGGAATTAAGTTTTGTGCACAGTGACAGATATGGATCTATTTGCAGCCTTCTACACATTGACATCCAGTTATGCCAGCACCATTTGTTGAAGATGCTTTCTTTTTTCCATTGTACATTTTTGGCTTCTTTGTCAAAAATTATATGTTAATAGGTGTGCGGGTGAAATTAACCCATTTTTATTAATCTATACTTTGCCACTTGGCTCGTAGCTTACTGCTACATTACATCTTTCTTGTCATGGTGGTGGCTGGTAGTGTCTCTCCCAAGCCTTCCTGTTCCCTGAATTCTCTTCTTCCTTGTCCCGCCTACACTATCCTTCCTGTCTGGCTACTGGCCAATCAGCCCTTTATTTATTTTAACTAATCAGAACAACACATTTGACATACAGAACATCCCACAGCACTTCCCATTTTCTTTTTTTTTTACAGCAAGGTTTTAACTTTTAAATAGTAAAATTTTAGATAACAAAACAATTATCAAGCAAGAATTACAGTTACAATATTCAAGAAGATATCCTATGTATCTTATACTTGTGAGTCTGAGGTTTTATATCTAACTTATCTTTTATCATAACTGAGGAAATTATAACTATCTAGTCTTCAACCACATCAAAGACCTCAGAAGGATATAATATTACCTGAGAAATGGGAGAATGATGCAAGCAACTTTCAGGAGTCTTGCAGGATAGACAGAGACAGCTGGCAGCCTGGACAGTCACCTAATGTTCCTTTGTAAATTTGGGGCATTTGTTTTCAGCCCACAGGGCTAGAGTCTCTTGGTCACTTTTTTTAGTGTCCTGTAGAATGTGTAGCAATTTCTCTGCGAAGCAGGAACCTGAAGGACCATTTTGTCAAGCAAACTTCAATTGTCACCTTTTTTTATGGGTCCTGTATGTCCAGTTGATCAAGCAGTCCAGGCAAGAACAGTTTCTTACCCAAATGTCTATTTTTGCCAAGAATCTATTCTCCATATGAAGTGTCTTCAATGCCCATCCTCCTCTCTGAAGTTAATTGGTGCTGCCAGGAGAAGACGTATCACTGTCCAGAAAGTCTAAATTTTAAAAATATTTTAAATGCCATATTCTTTAGACCTTTTACGTGTTTGAAGATTACCTGTCTATCTGAAATATATATGTATACCTAGAAAACTTAATATGACTATAAGTTTGACTATTATAGAAGACTAATTGATCTGTATTTCTTAATTATCCATTACAATCTAAATGAGTTGCATAAACATAATACCTTAAACAAGAGTAGAAATACACACACACTATAAAAAATTAACTTTAAGTTTGTATCAATAGACTAAAATCTATACCAATGTAAAACATTTTAAACAAGTTGTTGTTTTTTTAAAGTAAGTTCATTAATCTACCCTTTCATCCTAATATATATATATATATATATATATATATATATATATATATATATCCCCTTTTTCTTTAGAAAGAGGTCACATTTATAATCAACCTGATTTAAGTAAAAATATTGATTTTTCTCTGTCCCACACAGAGGGCTCTTCTGATTTGGGACACAAAAATCTCTTAACCTTTTAGTTTAGCAATATGCCTGGGTTTAGAGAAGGAGTGAGCCAATTCCATCTCCAAAGCCAGCTTGATATATTTGGGGATTTGGGCATAGTTTCTCTTACTACTTCCTGCTGGAGTGGGGGGGTGTTGTATCTTATGGGGACACGAAGACAATTTTAGGATTATGGAGTACTCCATAGGGTAAACCTCTGAGCCAGTTGCCTTGAAACCATTCTGAATGTTGTATCATGTGGGCCATGGTATCATTGGAGACCTTTCAGGTGATCTTGGCTGATCAAACCTGATGTATCTTAATCTGGAACAAATCCATAGGCTTTGGCTTTCTGTGGAAACAAAAGCAGAGACTCTTTTCCAAAGGAACATATCCTTATATCCAAATTTTGAAGTAGGTACCTTTAAAATTTACATATTTGTTTAACTCAACACCTTTTATGATCAAATCTTTTTCTGTAGTTAAAAATCCCAAAGACAATACAAACCAGATTCTCTGTGTAATATCCATCTTTGTAACACTGAAATGCTGCTGTGGCTGCTGGCTCCCCCACCTCAATTTCCAAAGTGGCGATGGTACAGTTTACTGCCAGCTGTGGGTCTGGAGCCATGCATACCATCAACTATCAGAAGCCGCTCTATCAAAGCAGCGTATAGCCCAGAAACGATTTTTGTTTTAAACTAGCAAAGGCTAAATCCACCATGCAGCAGAGTAAAGTGCCCCTTGTAGACTCCTCATTCCTATCACAATGCAGGTCAGACGCACATGCCAGGAATCTGCCATAGTAGCTCAAATGGCAGGTTATGGCTAACTTGAGAGACAACTAGGAAGCTGTTTTTAGCTCTGTTTTAGAATCTTTTTTTTTTTTTTTTTGGTCAGATTTTAGGTGGAAACTCTTGCCAACCCATTGGGAGCCATTTGTAGTTGGAGAGCTTCTCTCCAGGTGCTACCAAGCCCATGCGGTCCCACAACACACATATAAAATAATCACTCAGACACTTATATTATTTATGAACTGTATAGCTGTGGCAGGCTTCTTGTTATCTACTTCTTCTATCTTAAATTAACCCATTTCAATAGCCATTTGGGCAAAAAACTGTTCTTGCCTGGACTGCTTGATCAACTGGACATGTGGGACCCATAGAAAGGTGACCATTGAACTTTGCTTGACAAAATAGTCCTTCAGGTTCCTGCTTCACAGAGGAAACTGCCAGACATTCTACAAGACACTAAGAAAAGTGACCAAGAGACTCTAGCCCTGTGGGCTGAAGACAGATGCCCCAACTTTACAAAGAAACATTAGGTGACTGTGCAGACTTCCAACTGTCTCTGTCTACTCTTGCAAGACTCCCAACAGTTGCTTGCGTCCTTCTCCCATTTCTCAGGTATTATTATATTCCTTCTGAGGTCTTTGATGAGATTGAAGACTAGCAATTATAGTTACAACTTTATATATATATATATATATATATATATATATATATATATATTATAGAGAGTATATTAAGTATTAGATTCAGGTTCTTTAGGATAGGACACCTTTTGGATTGATCTTTGTAACATGCCACCTACCCATTTGCTTGATATTGTTTGCATTGATTATAGTTCCAACTTATCTAGGTTATTATCCCTCATTACTCCTGAACAATATTTGATAACCATCTTTTTGTATATAGTCTTGTATTAGGTTAGAACCTTCTTATTTAGACAAAAGGGGGAGATGTAGTGAGTAGCCATTCCAGCCTAGGTCACACCTACAAGGCGGGGCTGAGAGAGGATGATGAAGACCCAGGATCAAAAGGAGAGGCTTCTCTTGGTTCCAGGACCCTGGACACTGGAGGTGGACCCAGCAGTGTTCTCCAGAGAACTCTGCTGGACTCCTCCATACCTTTCCCAGACCCTGCAATCTATCCCTTCATTTGTAAGCTACCTGACAAAATAAACCCTCCTTTTAACTACGTGGAGTGGCTTTAATAATTTCACAAATAATATGGTAGATTACATTGACAGATTTTCATATATTTGAATAATCCCTGCATCTCTGGGATGAAGCCCACTTGATCATGGTGGATGGTTTTTTTTGTATGTGTTCTTGGTTTCAGTCTGCCAGTATTTTATTGAGTATTTTTTCATCAATTTTCATGAAGGAGATTGGTTTGTAATTCTCTCTCTCTCTCTCTCTCTCTCTCTCTCTCTCTCTCTCTCTCTTTCATCTTTGAATGGTTTGGGTATCATGGTAACTGTAGCCTCATAAAAGGAGTTTGGCAACATTCTTTCTCTTTTTATTATGTGGAACAATTTGAGGAGTATTGCTATTAACTCTTTGAAATTCTGATGGAATTTTATGCTGAAATCATCTGGCATCTGGCCCTGTTTTTTTTTTTTTTTTTTTTTTTTTGGTTGGGATACTTTAATGACTCCTCTTTCCTTACAGGTTATAGGTGTAATTAAATTGTTTATGTGATCTTGATTTAATTTTGCTATGTGGTTCTTATCCAGAAAATTGTCCATTTCTTTTATATTTTCCAATTTTGTGGAGTATGACCTGATGATTCTCTGGATTTCTTGTTGTCTGTTTTTATGTCTCCCTTTTCATGTCTGATATTGTTAATTTGGATATTTTCTCTCTGCCATTTGGTGAATTTGGGTAAGGGTTTGTCTATCTTGTTTATTTTCTCAAAAAACCAACTTTTTATTTTATTGATTCTTTGTATTGTTCTTTTTGGTTCTATTTTATTGATTATTGATTTCAGTTTCAAATTTAATTATTTTCTTGCATCTACTACTCCTGGGTGAATTTGCTTCCTGTTGTTCTAGAGCTTACAGGTGTGCTGTTAAGCCACTAGTGTGAGATTTCTCCAACTTCTTTATGTAGGCATTTAGTACTATGAATTTTTTTCTTAGTACTGCTTTCATAGTGTCCCATAAGTTTGTTTATGTTGTTTATTCATTTTCATTAAATTCTAAGAAATCTTTAATTTCTTTCTTTATTTCTTCCTTGACCCAGTGGTGATTCATTTGAGCAACGTTTCTTTTCCATGAGTTTGTAGGCTTTCTGTAATTTTTGTTGTTGTTGAATTCTAACTTTAAGCCATGGTGATCTGATAAAATACAGGAGGTTATTTTTTTTTTTTTTTTTTTTTTAGCTGTTAGGATTTGCTTTGTGACTGAGTATTTAGTCAATTTTGGAGAAGGTTCTATGAAGTGCTGAGAAGAAGGTATATTCTTTTTTTGTGTCAGTGGAATGTTCTATAGATGTCTATTAAGTCGATTTGAGTCATTGCAATGGTTACTTCCTTTATTTCTCTGTGAATTTTCTGTCTGGCAGACCTGTCCATTGGTGAGAGTGGGATGTTGAAGTCTCCCACTATTAGTGTATGGGGTTTGATTTGCAATTTAAGATTCAGTAATGTTTCTTTTACAAATGTTAGTGCACTTGTATTTGGGGCATAAATGTTCAGAATTGAGACTTCATCTAGATGGATTTTTCCTGTGATGAATATGGAATGTCCTCCTTAACATCCTCTGATTAAATTTAGTTTGAAGTCTCTTTTGTTAGATATTAAGATAGCTACAACAGCTTACTTCTTATGGCCATTTGACTGCAAAGTCTTTGCCCAAACCTTTGCTCTAAGGTAATATCTTATCTGTCTTTGAAGTTGAGGTGGGTTTTTGTATGCAGCAGAAGGTAGGTTTCTGTTTTTGTATCCTTTCTGTTAGCTTTTGTCTTTTTATAGGTGAACTGAGTACATTGATATTAATGGATATAAATGACAAGTAATTACTAATTCCTATTATTTTTGGTGGTACTGTGTGTGTGTGTTTTCCTTCTTTGAAATTTTCTAGTGTAGGACTCTCTATTGCCTGTGTTTTCATGGGTATAGCTAACTTACCTGGGTTAGAGTTTTCCTTCCAGTAAGTTCTGTAAGGCTGGATTTATGAACAGGTATTGCTTAAATCTGGTTTTGTCATGGAATATCCTGTTTTCTCTGTCTATGGTGATTGAAAGTTTTTCTGGGTATAGTAGTCAGGGCTGGCATCCATGGTCTCTTAGTGTCTGCAGAACATATGTCCAGGACTTTCTGGTTTCCAGAGTCTCCATTGAGAAGTTGGGTATTGTTTTGATTGGTCTACCTTTATATGTTACTTGGCCTTTTTTCTTTGCAGCTCTTAATATTCTTTCTTTATTCTGTATGTTTATTGGTTTGATATGTGGTAAGGGGACTTTTTTGGGTCCAGTCCATTTGGTGTTCTGTAAGATTCTTATATCTTCATAGGCATTTCCTTCTTTCAGTTGGGAAAGTTTTCTTCTATGATTTTGCTGAATATATTTCTTGTGCCTCTGAGCTGAAATTCTTACCTTTCTAGCCCTAGTATTGTTAGATTTGGTCTTTTCATGGTGTCTCAAATATCCTAGATGTTTTGTGTTATGACTTTGTTGGTTTCAATGTTTTCTTTGACAAATGAATCTATTTCCTCTATTATATTTTCATTGTCAGAGCTTCTCTCTTCCATCTCTTGCATTCTGTTGGTTATACTTGCATCTGTAGTTACTGTTTGTTTACCTGGATTTTCAATTATGTAATTCCCTAAGATTGTGTTTTCTTTATTGCCTCTATTTCAATTTTCAAGTCTTGAACTCCTTCACCTGTTTGATTGTTTTTTCTTGGCTTCCACTAAGAGATTTATTGATTTCTTCCAATTTTTTGTTTTGTTTTTGTTTTTGTTTTCCTTGATTTCTTTAAGGGAATTTTTCATTTCCTCTTTAAGGGCCTCTGTCATTTTCATACAGTTATTTTTAAGGTCATTTTCTTCTGTTTTTTCTACCTTTGGATGTTCAGGTCTTGCTGTTGTAGAACCACTAGGTTCTGGTGGTGCCATATTGTTCTTTATGTTGTTGAATGTATTCTTGCACTGGCATTTACCCATCTTTCCTCCAATTAGTGCAAGCAGTGTCTTATATCAGGGAGCCACTCTTGGTCCAGTAGGCACTCTCGGTCCTATCAGAGCTGGTGGAGTCTGTGTCTCAGGGAGCCATTTAGGTATCAGGGGATAGATTGGTTTTGGGGTTAGACTGAGGCTTGTAGATTACAGGGTCTGATGGGGCGAGGGTTATGGGCAGGCCTGTCCACAGGATTCTTACCTGCTGGCTTGCAACTGGGATTGTTATGGGTTGGGTTAGGGCAGCTCTGGTTCTGCCCCTGGGCCTAGGGCCTAGAGTTGTGGGTGACCATCTGGGAAAACAGTCGCTTACCTCTTGGTCCAATTGGAGCTGGTGGAATCTGTGTCTCAGGGAGCCACTGTGGTCTCAGGGGATGGGTGGGTTTGGGGGATGGAGTCGGGCTTGTAGATTACAGGGACTGATGGGGATGGTGGTGGGCAGGTCTGTCTGAAGGAGTCTCATCTGCTAGCCTGCAACTGGGACCGCAACGAGTCGGGATCAAATACAAAGTTCTTATATGTAAATTGATCTGTATAAAATCTCTATTTCACTACAAAGAAAGATTTGGATGAAGGGTTGGTGGTGGACTGGGGGGCAAGGAAGACTGGAGGGGAACGGGAGCAGGAATGAGTGGAAGATATATGGTTGGTATGTAAAATGAATAAAAAATTTCTTAAATTAAAAAAGAGAACTTTGCATATAATGGAAGAAATGAAGAAATAAATGGAGAAGAGTCAGTTGATACTGTCTCTCCAAGTGAAAAAAATTTTGAATGAGTTCTTTATATAACAGTATAGTGAAAAATAAGGCCCTGCAGAATAACACATAAGGAGATATTAGAAATAATAGAAGTGCACACATGAGAATTTCTTCAGAACCTAGAATTTCAAAACAATGCCTTTATATTGCAAAATGGGAAACAATGTGTTATCGACATTAAAGGATTTGATTCAGTCAAAAGCGTCACTGAAAAAACAACAGATATCATATATTGGAAGACAATATTTACATGTCTCAAAGGTAATTAAATTTAGAATTTTTAATGAACTTTTGAAAATCATGACAATAAATCAAATGGAGAAATTGACAAACAATGCAATGAGGTAATTCTCATCAGAAATTCATATTGAGAATAAGCATATTGAATGGTGCTCAAGATAAATGTGTGTGTGTGTTTGGAGTAATGGGAAATGAGAGAGATGGGGAGAAAAGGAGCAATAGAGGTAGGGAGAGAGAGAGAATTATAAAAGCAATAAATTATCAAAGTACATAAATGTAGCTTGAATCCAATAGTTAATGGTTTATAAGAGCCAGTGGGAACTCTTAGGCATGGCTAATTAGTTCACCCTTGGTTTTATAACCTGTGATCAGATACCCTTATTACAGAAGATATGGTCCATAAAAGTTCGCTTCACCTGCGCAATTAAGTGTGCTTACCAACTGAGATATTGAAATCTGAGTATTTGTCATTTGCAAATGTATACATACTATAAAATATTCACAAAAGTTAGAAGCAACAAAAGCCACTCACATGTCCAGAGTAAGACACCAGAGCACGTGGTGACCACAGGAGCGTTTATGTCAGTTTGCTTATTTAAGTGTATGAATATATACATTTAACTTGCTGAGTGTTGCTTGTTTGTGTATGATTTCAGGGTTGACCACTTTACACTGGATAACCACTTACAGAGGTCCTCCATGGAGAAGATCTTTCTCTCACTCTCAGCTTTCCTTAGCTCCCTGAAGTTCTTTGTCTAGATTTAGGGCCCAATAAGCTTTCTTTTTCTGTGTTAGCATATCTGTTGGTGTTATACTAGCTAAGGTATTGGTTATGCAGACATATTGTTCAGGTATTATGAATATAGCTTCCCTGTCATTTCTAGGAAACAAAATCTCACAGCAGATGTCCTGGTCTTCTAGCTTTTTCAATCAATCCTTCTGCTCCCCCTTCTGTGATGTGTCCTCAGCTTTTGGTGCAGGAGATTTTTGGTTTGTTTGTTTGGGGGTTATTTTTTGGATATATATTTATTGAGACATCTAATGAATAGTTATCAGTTGATTTCAGCATTATAACCAGTTGAAGTTTTCAGTAATGGTCTCAGTTGCAAAGAAAAGCTTCTTTGACAAAGGATGAGAGCTGCACTTAGGATACATTTAAAGTTTGAGAACATAACCTAGTTTGATTAAGAAAATTTAAAAGTGGCATTATTTTTGGTGGCTGTTGCTATTGTTTCATGTTCCTTTTGGTCACAGACAAATATATTTCTTTGTTTGCCTCATGACTGATGAACATGTGGGCATAATTTACAGCAAGTGTCACTAGTAATTGAATCTTTGTTAACAATTCTGTGGGGATATTCCTAGAATATAGAAGAGTAAACTCACCATAATGAATCTTTCTTTCTTCTGAAAAACTTTGTTCAAATTATTTTATATTTTTATAGTTTCACTGATTATTTCCAACATATCCACCTACTTCAAATTATGTAAATATCAACATGCTTTACATTATTGATTTATTTATACGTAAAATACACAACTTCTGCATATCAATGAATATAAGTTACATAATTATACATAAAATATTACCTATAAGTAAATATCAGATATGTAAACTAGATGAAGATACATATTCTTCAAAATAGAAACCAATACTGTTAAGCTGTTTCTGAAAGAATAGTAAATATAATCTACACTCACTCCCCTGCGTCAGCTGGGACAGTTTACATTTCATATTTCCAAGAGGAGAGGTATTAGTGGCTCACTTTCTTCTTAACCCTGGAGTCATTAGGCTCATATCTTTGTCTTTTCTCTTTCATTCTCAGAGAAATCATGGGCAACACTACTAACAGACAAACTTTCATGCATATGGATTTAATGAAAGGAATTTCTTTGGATAAAATTTGGAAGTCAGAATCTAGCCATTAATATGATATTACATACATAGGTACAAGCTACCATGGAGGATTCTAGTTACCTTGTTCATTAGCTATGTCTGTGCAGTACTAAACTTCAAGAGGAGAAGCAATTTTTGACAGGCCAAGTTGTATTAATGATTCTTAACAAATGTTCTAAAGCAGTTATTACTTCTTAGTAATAACTGGAGAGACCCTTCCTGCTGTGTCATTTCCTCACAATTTGATATGGAATGAACTTACACATATGAAATATTATGTTTTTATTATATTATATGATGTATCTGACAACAGAGATAATGGAACAATTATCTAGGTGGACAAAATCTGCTCATATGAGCCTATGAAAATCACAAGTCAGAGGAACTAAGCATGAAAAGGCTTCTATCCAATATTGATGGTTTTAGGAGACCTTCATAGAGCCGCTACTTCAGGTCCAGTGAAGAAACTGGGTTTGAGTGATAAATGTGAGGTAGAATTGGGATGTACACATGAGGGTCCAGTTATATCAAACTCAAATGGATGAGACACTAAGTGGGTTGTCCCAAGACAGCAAAAGACTATCGAAATGATTTTTCACCACTAGATATTTGTAAAAATATGCAAAAATGATCATTTTTAAGTGAAAAAGTGACTCCTTTCTGGCAGCAATTAGTTAGCACCTTATTTCTAATATTCAAAACTGTGAGAAATAAAAGATCTTATTTTAATAACTCAATTATGGTATTTTAGTAGGTAGACCAAATGGACTAAGACATTTGGAATTCAGAGTGACAATCATAAGGAACTGGATTTTGTCAACAACCTAAATAAATGTAGAAGAAAACTTTTCTGAAATCACTTGGCTAAAAGCCCAGATGAGAAACTACCAAGATTTTACCCTAGTGAGAACTCAGACCTAGGAAGACAAAAGTAAGAGGTAATTTGGAGACCTTTTATAGCTACTGAACTTGTGATAATTTGTTAGTTGCTGCAAAAATACAAAGCAAGTATTAATAAGGACATTTACAAATAAATAACACTCAAACTATGTAGAAATATTGGCATCCATTGTGGTATGTGTTAGGGCTCTTTAGAGAAACAGAACCAATAGAATGAATATTCATTAAAAGGGAATAAGCTTGCCTTACGCAATAAACAATCGGTAGTACAGAAATAGCTGACTGCCTACTTAGGGTGCTGAGAATCCAGTAACTGTTCAGTCCACAAAGCTGTATGCCTCAGCACTGCCAATTTGATATTGAAAACCTGGCGGATTCCAAAGGAACCATTGGTCTTCAGCCTCTGTGGGAAGGCCAGAGAAGTAAGACTCTAATGTCAGTGGAGGATGAAAACAGCAGTAATAGCATCAGCAACATCTACAACAAAGTAGATGCATTCAGCATCAGTGGGCAAAAAGCAGCAGCTTATCCACAGAACCTTCTTGTATCTAGCCTAAACTAGGACGATGCCTCCTATTGTGGGGTATGTTCTTTCTTCTTCAGTTAATCATTACAAAAAATAGTCTTATAGTCCTACCCACAGGTGCATCTCTTAGTTGATTCTGTATCCAATCAAGTTTGGAATCAAAATTGACTACCATAATTCTACATCTTGCCAACTTAAAACCTAATCACATCCCTTTATATAATGCTAAATCTTCAAATGAAGAAAACAACAAAGTCAGAATTCTGCCCAGCATGATACAATTATCCCAATTTTTAACAAAACAGAATTTTGAACCCTAATTACTGTAACTAATCATGTGGCTTTAGCTGATATTTATGAGTACCTTCATTTGCTACACATTCTGTATTTGCTCCATTGTTCCTCAGCAAACACTTCAGCATGTCTCTGACATTTACCTGTTGAGGTAACCCATACCTTTATGTAGGAAGGTTCTAAGTCATTTGTTAGGATTGGGTTATTTCATTCCCAGTGATCTTAACATAGTATAGGCAAGAATATCTTAAAGGATGCACTCCAAACCTATTTTTTTTTCTTACCTGAAACTTTCCAGTTTCTTTCTGGAAGTCTTTGTCAATCTCCCCTCCTAACACTGTAACTCCTTTATTGCTTGTTTACTTGAGGATATCAGGAGCAGGAACTAGCCAGAGAGGAAATCTTAGTTTCTAATTCAATTGAATGTTTGTTATGCCTTCTTGTTGAAGTACTACATCCTCTGGTCCCAAAACTTCCAGGAGAGCAGAACATAAGGCCATGGGAACAGGAAGCAAAAGTTTGATAGAAAGTCACAAGAGGTGATGGTGAGTGATATTATTCCCTCCTCTACCCCTTGATTCCTGGATTAGTGAATCATTACTATAGGAGAAATGATACCATATATTGGACATTGACTCAGACCATCTTGGAAAGCATTGCCCCAGCACTCCAAGCTACCAGTTGGCAGTGTAATCATATTTTCAAAAATTATTCTAACATTATATGAAGCAAGCTACTTCAAATGTTGGGGAACATGCTAATACCAGTGAATTCCATGAGCATGAGCCTACTTTCACAGTTCTTTGGCTGTGAAATGAGTTCTTTATTTCTGAAAGTCCATGGATGGTATTTTTGGCAAAAGCCTTACATGTAGGAAGCACAAAATCATAATGAGGATAAATATTCTAGCAAAGGGTATGCACTGCCCTGTGTGTGGAAGAAGTCGTCCAATGCTGGGTGGTGGAGGTGCATGCCTTTAATCCCAGCACTTGGGAGGCAGAGGCAGGCAAATTTCTATGCGTTCAAGGCCAGCCTGGGGCTACAGAGTGAGTTCTAGCAAAGCTGTCAAAACTACCCAGAGAAACCCTGTCTCAACCCTCCCCCCCAAAAAAAGGGGGGGTTCAATGTTGTCAACTGGCCAGCAGGTTTCTGACTAGTTACAATGGAGCCATATTAGGGGCTTAGTGTTGGTTTCTGCTGCCAGAAGATCAGGCATTCAGTAGCAGCCATGACCATTTTAACTCTGGTGAATGCAGGTCTATGTTGCTGTTCTCATGTATAATCTCCATCACTGACACCATAGCCATTTTGTTTATGGGACAACTGGGCAAGATAGGGGAATGAATGGTTATCCTATGTACTCAATAAGTAAAAACTTCCTCTACTGAAGCTGGTTTTTATGAATATTTACATGAGACACAAGTATCATGTTCTTTGTCTATTTCAGGAGATATATCCACAGAATTCTTCAAATGCATTTCTCACCAATTTTTTTTCCAATCATACTCCTTCTAGGTCCATGATAATTCAGTCAAACCATTTCTTATAACCTACAAAAGTGGTGCATAACTGCACATTTGGCAATTTTTCCTTCCAAGCACCAATAACTACTCCTGGTACCAAAATCTGTATTAGTTACAATTCTTTCGAAAAACAGAACTGATAAAATGAGTCAACTAAAAACAGATAGATTAAAATATTGAAAGGGAGGACTCATCAGACTGCCTTACATGCTATGCACTGGAAACTTACAAACATTGGAGAAATTGAAACCCAATGGAGCCTGAAACCCATATTCATAGCTCTTGATCACATGTCCATTCAAATTGAAACATTAAGAGATGTGCAGTTTTACCACTCTAAAATAAATATATAATATGGATGCTGGGTCATGTGAGTAGTATGGTTTTAGTTTAGAAAGAAAATGCTAAACTCTTAAAAATATCTATCATCTTCACTAAAGAGGCATGAGAGCCCATGTCCTTTAGTACTATTGATAACAATTTGCATTGCAGTTTTGTTATTATTATTGTTGTTAGTATTACTTTAATAGTCCAGTGAATGTTTATTATATAATTTTTATTTAATTTGCATCTTTGTAATGAGTAAGTTTCAGAATATCTTTTTATTTAATTCTTTGGTATCCAAATCTCATCTCTAGGGAAGCATTTGCAGTGTCAGACCTAGAGTCAGCTCAGCACTTGTTTTTCAGCCAATCATAAAACTCTTTGATCTTAAAGTAACCTGACTATTCATGGTATTTCTTTGAACTCATTTTCTTTGGCTTTTATCAATAAATCTTCCTAATTTGTGTCTGCAATATCTGAGTCCCAAAATCCACTTTCTGGTGCCCAGTTTACATGCATCAAATATTTGAGGTTTCTCTGTGAGCAGAAATGTAAGCAATGTGGCAGTATTAAAATTATTTTGAAAAAGTCTACTCATGACCCAAACCATAGAAGAAAAAAAAAAAGAGCACAGCAATCGAAAATAATTAACAAAATATAAATATAAAATGAAAGATTGTATTGAATTGCTTTTTCATGGAAACACAAAAATATCAAAATTTTACCAACTAAATTAAGAAATATGCAAAACTCTGGCAGTCACAGTGCACTTGCATGCTGAAGTGCAGCCAAGAGTTGAAGGAAGTCATGATGAGCAGCATAGGAGCCAGTGGACAATGAAGGGGAGGAGACAAAAAGCATGATTCATTACCGTTAGGTCTATGTGTTAACCCAGAAATGTGACATCAGGACGGGGGAAAGTGCAGAATGACAGTGGTGTGCAGAAGAGAAAATGAATACAACAAAGAGCCAAACAAAACAGAAGAAAGAAATGTCTAGGATATTCTGTTACCATGGCTGAAAAATTCAGGAATAAACCAGCAATCAGAATTAGTCATTTTTTAATAGAGGAAAGCTTTTATTTAGTGTCTTACTAATTACAGACACTTTCTCATGTGGGTCTTTCCATTTTTCAAACAGGGCCCCTGTTAGTCGCTATTGTCACTTCTGTGTTTACAGATTATAAACTGAGACAAAGCATCCTTTGGGTATATGCCAAGGAGTGGTATAGCTGAGTACTGAGGTAGATCAATTCCCAATTTTCTGAGAAACTGCCATATTGATTCCCAAAGTGGCTGTACAAGTTTGCACTCCTACCAGCAGTGGACGAGTCTTCCCCTTGTTCCAAACCCTTTCCAGCATGAGCTGTCACTTGTGTTTTTGATTTTAGTCATTCTGACAGGTGTAATATAGATTCTCAGTATTGTTTTGATTTGCATTTCCCTGATGGAAAAGGATATTGAACATTCCTTTAAATGATTCTCAGCCATTTGAGATTCCTATGTCGAAAATTCTCCGCTTAGATCTGTACCTAGTTTTCTAATTGGATTATAATGGGTTTTTGATGTTTAGTTTCTTGAACTCTTTATATATTTTGGAGATAAGCCCTCTGTCAGATGTGGGGTTGGTGAAAGTCTTTTCTGTAGGCTGCCTTTTTGTCCTTTTGAGGGTGTTCTTTGCTTTACAGAAGCTTTTCAGTTTCATGAGGTCCCATTTGTTAATTATTGATCTTAGTGCCTGTTCTGTTCAGGAAGTTGTCTCCTGTGCCAATGGATTCAAGGTAATTCCCCACTTTCTGTTCTGTCCGGTTCAGTGTATCTAGTTTTATGTTGAGGTCTTTGACTGACTTGGATTTGAGTTTTGTGCAGGGTGATAGATATGGATTTATTTGCATTCTTCATGCAGCCGTCCAATTTAACCAGAACCATTTGTTGAAGATCGTTCCTTTGTCCATTGTATAATTTTGGATTTTTTTTGGTCTAAAATCAAATGTCCATAGGTGTGTGGAATTATTTTTGGGTCAATTCAGTTCTATTAATCAACCATGCCAATACCATGCAGTTTTTAATTATTATTACTCTGAAATCAGGAAGGGTGATACCTCCAGAATTTCTTTTATTATACAGGGTTGTTTTTAGCAATCTACAATTTCTGTTTTTCCATATGAAGCTGAGTATTGTTCTTTCAAGGTCTATAAAGAACTGTGTTGGAATTTTGATGAAGAGTGCAATGAATCTGTAGATGCCTTTTAGTAAGATAGCCATTTTTAGTATGCTAATCTTGCTGATTCATGAGCATGGGATAGTTTATAATTTTCTGATATTTCTCCAATTTATTTCCTCAAAGACTTGAAGTTCTCATCATACAAGTCTTTCACTTGCAAGGTTAGAGTTACACTAAGACATTTTATATTATTTGTAGCTATTGTAAAGGATATTATTTATTGTTGTTTTTTTTTTCTCTCAGCAATTTTGTATATAGGAGGGCTAATGATTATTTTGAGTTAATCTCATATCCAGCCACTTCAGTGAAGGTGTTTACCAGATGTAAGCTTTTCCTAGTAGAATTTTGGGGGTTGCTTATGTATATTATCATATCACCCAGGAATAGTGATACTTTTATTGATGAAATTATTAAGGCCACTCCACGTATTTAAAAGGGAGGTTTATTTTGTGGGGTAACTTACAAATGAAGGGATAGGTTGTAGGGTCTGGCAAAGGTATGGCATTGTCTGGCGGTGTTCTCTGGAGAACTCTGCTCAGTCTACCTCCTGCATCCAAGCATCCCAGAACCAAGAGAAAGACCTCCTCTCGATCCTGGGTCTTCTGCGTCCTCCTCCACCCTGCCTTGTGGGCATGACCATTACCAAAGCCTCAATGGGGGTTGGAACTTCCAGGCCAATGCTGGGATGGCTATCCACTACATCTCTCCCTTTTGTCTAAATAAGAAAGTTCTAACCTAATACAAGACTATATACAAAAAGAGATGGTTATCAAATATTGTCCAGGAATAATGAAGGATAATGACCTAGATACGTTGGAATTACAATAAGTGCAAACAATATCAAGCAAAAAACACATAGTAAAATCCAGGGAAGTCTAGAGCATGGGTAGGTGGCATGTTACAAAGATCATTCCAAAAGGTGTCCTATCCTAAAGAACCTGAGTCTAATATTTAATATATTCTATGTAAGATATTATATATGTATATATACTAAGTTGTATTGTAATTCCAACTTATCTAGGTCATTATTTGTGACAGCTAGAAACTGGAAACAACCTAGGTATGCCTCAACTAAAGAATGGATACAGAAAATTTGTTACATTTACAGAATGTAGTATTACTCAGCTTTTAAAAATAGTGACATTATGAAATTTGCTGGCAAATGGATGGAATTAGAAAAGATCATCCTGAATGAGTTAACCCAGGACCAGAAATATAAACATGGTATACAGTCCTAAATGTATAATAGCTGTAAATGATAACCATGGATAATCCACAGACTCAGAGAAGCTAAGTAAAAAGGAGGGCTAAAGAGGGGATACATGAATCTCACTATGAAGGGGAAATAGAATAGACATCCATCACTTATGGATGGGAGGAGAAGTCTGGATGTGGGGATGGGAACAGGAGCGACCAGGTAGGGGCAGGATAGAGGGAAAGAGTACTGTGGAAGACAACTGTAATATGGGGGCATCTCTGGGGCAAGCTAGAAACCTAGTGCAATGAGAACTCCCACAAATCTACAAAGGTGGCTCTAGCTAACACTCCTAGACTAACAGTATCTCTATGTTCATTCAACATGGTATATCTCATTAGATAGTTTTTAGAAAATTATTTCAAACTGATTCATTGTTTCATTAAGTCTATGGTTAAATACATATTAGAATCATACATTATAATCAATAATAGCAAGATTATTGATGTTTAGCTGACAGATTTTTGGATGTATATATATTTCATTAGTTTTCAATTTGTTTCAATTTATAAAATTTAGATTTGTCTACCACATAAACAGTATACTCTGCTAGATCTTGTCTATTTTTATGTTATAGCTGGGCACCCACTGACACAAATCAACAATCTAGTTGTCATCAGGATCCTGGCTGGACTTGGAGCAGATGATCTAATTAACCAACTAGTCATGCCTATTCTTCCAGGAGCATGCTCCCTGCGATGCAGCTAACCTTCAGCCATAATCATTCAGTATAGAACTTGCAAACATGAATCAATCAAATCATTGGAAAAATCTATATTTTTAAAAGCAACAAACTGATCATCTAAGTGGGAGTACTCTTTCATAGACCAGCTACATTCCAAAAACTTGGTCCTAAGCCTGGTGGTGTGAATCAAAATCAGGGTACTGCCACACAGAATGATCAGTAAAAATGCCAGGCAGGTATGCACAATCCTCAGGGACACAGTGATAACTGTTTTTCATATTATGAAATAGCCAGTTGGTCTGGATGGTAAAAACTGAGTCATGTGACAGCACATGAGTCAGCTCTGTGCATGCCTGTTAGGAATTCTTCCTTTGTTCTTCTTAGAGCCACATGGCTTTTTAGTGGCTTTTCCTTGCAGAGTATAATAATCACCAGAGATGTGATTAACCATGCCTAGTTTAGTTATTTCATCACATCAAAAGTACTGTAAAATAGCTTTTCCATTGACCGCAAAACTGAATTTGGTGGTTAAGATTGTACTAGACATCAAAGGGCTCTATTGTCCAGACAGTATGGATGCTGGCCAGCAGTGCTGATGTCTCTCCTCTAGTGTGCCTTCTTTTAAGTGGAATCATCACCAGATAGACTAGTGGTAAGGAAACATTTTCCTTAACAGTCCACTCTTGCACTCTTTATCCAAATAGGAGGAATTGTGACCAGCTGTGCTGTATCTTCATGAAAGGCAGATAAAGGAGGAAGAATATTCATAATATATCAGGAAAATACCACTGTGTGACACTAGAAAAAGCAGGGAAGAACTTCTAATTCCAGTTGGAGCAATGATGTTTAGCTTCTCTTCAAGAACCTCTGAAGGCGTAAGTCAAAAAAACTTACTAGCAAAAATCCTGTAGTCTTAAATATTTGATTGCATGTATTACCCACTGCAAATAAATGCATGAGAGATATGCAGATAACATCCCCAGGAAAATTTCAATGAGAACATAAGTATGTCATATGATACCTTGGCAGTACCAATGAATACATTCTTAATGAAGTTCCACTAGATTATTATGCTAATTACACTTCCACATTTCTGTCTTATGTTTATAATAGTTTATAGTTTCCCCAGAATCAGAGCCTAAGATGAACATTTATGTCAGTAATTTGCTAGGAAGTGTCCCCTGAAAGAGCTGGTGGGCTGTGTGAAATTAGGAAGCCTAAAGGAAAGAATCCATGCCCAATCCTTAGAGCAGGTAAAACACTGCAAAATATAACTTGAGTTCAATCATCTGGAGAAGTCAGGAATTGAGATTCAGTTCCCATTTGGGAACTTACTGACAGCAAATCTCTATGGAGAACTGATGTAAAAGTAAAGCATGTTTGCTGACTATCGTTTACAGGATTGTGTTAGATGAAATGATCCTGAAAATCCAAGAAATCTTTATGAGTATATCATCTTACTCTTATGAACTGAGTCTTAAACATCTCTCACAGGTGGAAATTTAGATAGTTCATCCCCAGCTTGAGCTGCTGATCTGAAGGCTGTAGAGCCTTGGGAGTTGGGGCCTAACAACAGAAAGATGTTACTTGTTTTGGGGCCTTTGTAGATATCTTCACAAACCTGATTCTAGCCGTGTTGCTGACCTTCTGGTTTACACAGTGTAAATAAGCCTCTACTACAAATTCCTATCATATACTCCAACATACCTCACCACCATGATGGATTAAAGGCTCTTTGAAACTGTGAAATAAAGGACAACTGTCCCTTCTGATGTTGTTTCTGTCAGGCATTGTAGCTGTAGAGCTTCTCTCCAGTCCCCCACCAAGCCCTGTAGTCCGACAGCCCACTTATAAAATAATCACTCAGACGCTTATATTATTTAAACTGTTTGGCCTAATGGCTCAGGCTTCTTGTTATCTAGTTCTTATATCTTAAATTAACCCATTTCTATTAATCTATAAGTTGCCACATGGCTTGTGGCTTACAGGTACCTTATATCTCCCTTGTCATGGTGGCTCTCTGCCTTAGCCTCCCACTTCCCAGAATTCTCTTCTCTGCTTGTCCCACCTATACTGCCTGCCTGGGTACTGGCCAATCAGTGTTTTATTTATTAACCAATCAGAGCAACACATTTGCCATACAGAACATCCCAGAGCAAGGCATTTTGCTTTACAGTGATGTAACACAACTAATACTCACCAATACCTATTATACCATCACACAGAAAGAATGGTAGAGCTGGGAGAGATGGCTCAGTGTTAAAAGCTTGTACTGCTCATTCACAACTTAAGTTTAGTTCCCAGTGACTATGTCAAATGGATCACATTCACCTGAAACTCCAAATCCAGAGTACCTGAAATCTTCTGGTCTTCATAGGCACCTGTGTGCATGTGCATATATCTACACACACACACACACACACACACACACACACACACACACACACACACACAGACACACACAGACACACACACTCAAAAATAAAATAAATATTCATAATAAAATAAATATATAAAATAAAAAAGAATTAGTCCATGATGACAGCTTCAAAATTTGAATTATCATCATTGGATAAAAGGACATCAACATCACTTCAGCACTGTGTGTTTTGGTTAGTTAACTTGGCAAAGTATCAAAGAAAAGAAGGAAAGTACAGAACAATGGAATTAGAATTTGTGTGCTGCTCGTATTTTACCCCTATAAAATGAAAGTCTGGAAGTCCTGCACTAGGGCTTTTGAAATGAATCACACAGAAATGGAGCCATAGCATCCACACTTTTCTTTGCTGGAATATCATAGAAGAATGCCAGTAGTAAATGATTCTTCATGCATTTTAGCATCAACATATCAAAAACACATTTCAAAGTAATTTATTGCTTTGTTACATTGAACTGTAAGAAAGAAATGTTCCTGGTTATTTTGACCAATGACAGGAAAAAAAAAACCAAAAACCCAAACCCAGAATGTAACAGAATGGTGTGTATTATATGTTTTGTGATGACAATTCCAGTTCCAGTTCACTGAATGCACTTTATTTTTTAATTCTTAATCTATTATCTTCATATTATTTTTATGACTTTGAAAAGTTGAAATAAAGTCCATCTCTTTGACTTTTGCCTATCTTCATGTCAACATTCAACTCTACACCTGACCATTGAATGAAAATAATCTTTCCTAACACTCTTCAAACATAATACAGCAAACAAGTACACAAAGCTACAACTGATCAAAATGCAGAGAACAGCTTAATTTGGTATGCCTGGCACAAATGGATATATCTGTACAGTACAACCCCTACGCCTAAGATTCACTGAACATCAAAAGGTAAAGGGGCAGGAAGTCTGATGCAAGATTATGTCTTCTAAATGTGATAGAGAATTTATAATCTCAGCAAAATGGCTGCCTAACAAGACAACAGTAGTTGGCATGCCAGTGTGGGTGGGAGAAATCTCACAGAACCCTGTCCTTAAGTGAGAGCTGTAAACAATACTATCTGGATTCAGCAGGTTGTGTTAATTGATTTATTCACACATGTACCACATTAATAATTAAAGAAATAAGAGGCCATGAATTTGAGAGAGAGGGGGTAGAGGTATAAGAGGGTTTCAAAAGAGGAGAGCAATTACATTTAAATTAATATATAAAAAAACAAGGAATAACAAGTCAAATGTGCAAGAAAAGTTGAAAGGGAGATCCTGAGGGGAGAGACAGAAGGCGAACTTGACAGTATCTAGGACTGACTTGAAAATGAGGGTTCTACCATGTGCAGAGAGATGTTATTTTGTTTGTTTCATTTTCAGATGCTGCAGGAGACAAAGTCCATTTTAATGTTGTTTTACTATATGTTTAATTTTGTTAGAATATAATGCACATGAGAGTGGCCAACCCATGATGAATTTTTTTAAGTCTAGATGATATCAAAGCACTGACACCTTCTCCTTATGAAACACGAATAGAATAGCATGTACCCTAAAGTGTTTTCATTAGATTAGATTAGGTAATATACATAAAGAATTTAGCACATCTGCACCATTCAGGAAGCAGTAGGAAAGAATGAAGAGAAGGAAGATCACATACTTTAACATCTGTAATTCTACATTGTTAATGTTGAGTGTGATGCAAATATGGGGACTTAAACTAAACAGATATTTAAATAGGTTGCAATCCAGTTAAATATACAATGTAGAAAGATCAAACAAGTAAGATTACAAGTGTTAGACTTTGTTGAACACCTGTGTAACAGAAGTTCTCCTTTAGAACAGGCCACAAATCAAATTGATTGATTGCAGCCTCTTAACCATAGTGCAGATGTGTCCCAAAGTCTTGTAGGATTATATTATTGTAGATTTGCTCTGTAAGTTCTCTGGAATTTAAAAGTTTTATCCATAAATAGTGGGGTTATTGCTTTTATTGATATAAGAAGAATAAAAATATTCTAATTTGTAATATATCCAAGGAAAGTTTTATATGTTAGCTACATCATTCTTCATTGCTTTCATACGCAGTTGGGTCCTGGCAGCCACAGGGCTTGATTCAGAAAGAGTACTGTGTGGAGGGGCTGTAATAGAGCAGGACTGCTGCAAGATTAGGGGATATTTATGAAAGAGACAAAGGAATTCTTCTTGCATGATGAGGCCAGAAAGATTGGACATGCCAATACCCTAGAAGTCCAGCCATTCCTTCACAATCCTGTCGTGTAGCAATTTCCTCCAAGAGAAAACCATCTTGGTGGGAAGCTCATTAAGATATCATGTTTTAAAGAGGTGAAGCATTACATCCTGTAGGAAAGCTCTTTAAACTCCAGAAGTGAACAACTCAAAGGCTTCAGAAAATTCCTGAAACTGACCAGATCCACTATCCCTCTCCAGATATATAATAGTAAGACTGCTGAGAGCCTCTCAGACAAGCTGAGATGCCTGGAAGTGGTTCAAAGCAGCTGACCCACTTGGAAGAAACAGAAACCAGCTGAGCTGTCTAGAAGTACAGACCCAGACCTGGATAGATCATTCAGAGCTTAGAAACTCATCCTGCTTTTCTAGAGGACCCAAGTTCAGTTCCCAGCACCTACAGCAAGTATCTTACAACAACCAGGAACTCCAGGTTCAGAGGATCCAACACCACTGGCCCCCATAAGCACTACACTCATGTGCTCATACCTCCTCAAAAATCCATACAAGGAATTTTACAATTATGAAAATAAGTCTTGAAAGGGAAATAGAAACCAGCTGTGCAACCTAGAAGAGGCTCATACCACCAAAAGTGACAGACTCTAACCTGTTGAGCTACCTGCAGGTTGTGAAATTTGCTCCAGGTTTCCAGCTTTCACCCATAATGGGTGGGCTTTGGTGATGCAGCTGTCTTTGAATCATCTTTACTCCTATAAGTAACTCCTTACCCATATATCTGTAAGTAACCTTAATAAAACTAATTGTTTCACCAAGTTGGACTTTGGTGCTACCCATATTTTCGTCTGTCTCATACCTAGAGTGAAAAGACACTTGTTCATGTCTTTGCAGAAATGGTGTCACACAGCACATACTTTCTTAGGGAAGATAGAAGGATTTCTAAGCAATTCTATAATGTACTGAGTCAGTCCTCATCAGAAGTCTATCCAGAGCCATCTGACTGTACAGCCCATGTTCTTCCTTCACATATTCTCTACACTTATATTTTGAGAAGTATTGCTTTAAGGTTCATTTAGCTCTGTATTTTAAGAGATTTTTGTAACACTGGAAAACAAATGGCCAAGAGTATGTCTTCTTGAGGGTACTGTTTTATTCTAAAACATCAGCAGAGTGCTGTTCTTATATGACTATCACAAGACTTCATCAGATAGGCCAAGTTATTTTCCTTTTCCTGAAACACAGTGAGGGGGGCAAAAGACTATGGGAGGTTAAACAGAGAAAGGAGAGCCAGAGAGGGCAACTGCCAGAAATGTGATAAGACCAGACAATGAAAAGTATGTAACAATGGGACCTAAAGAATTAAAGAAACAAAAACTGATGATAATAATAAGTATAGAAAAACATGTTGTTAGAACTCTGATATTTTTAAAAGTCAATTACATTTTGACTATTTTATGAAAAGAATTTAAAAATCATCCTTCAAAGATTATGGGAGGTGTTGTAGCTGGCTAGCCTGAGGACATTGGTTCACACTGATGTGACATGCTATAATGTGATATCTCTTCCCTGTTCTTGCTCTTCTGCTGCTTCAATTGAAAGAGCTAAGTTAGAAAGTGTCACCTGTCAGGATTCTGTACATGTGCAGCTCGGGTCCTGTGTCTTACATCCTACATTATCAGCGGATGCTCGTGGCTATGTACCAGCAACGTGGTCACACAATCCTTGCCTTAAAAAGCTGGACTTGGACCCCCACCTCTCTCTCTGTGTTCTCTCTCTCTGCTCCTACCATCTTCCTTTCTGTCCAAGCCTAGCTCTCCTCCCTCCTATCCCATCTTTCTTTCTAATAAAGCTCTTATAACTCTAGTAGTCGTGGCTGTGGCCCATGACTTTTCTATAGGTAACCAGTGCCACCACCAGTGCCGTTCATTATAAACATCATCACCATATCTCTCATATTTCCATAATGTACAACTAATCTGCCCAGAAGTTAATGGCTTAATCCAATAAGCATTTATTTAGTTCACAAAACATTGAGTTAACTGCATAATTTTGATGACTTGTAGTGTCCTGGGGTTTCTATTGCTGTGAAGAGACACCATGACCAACACAACTGTTATAAGGAAAACATTTTATTGAAGGGGCTTACTTACAGTTTCAGAGGTTCAGTCCATTATCATCATGAATAGGAGCATGGTAACATGCAAGCAGATGTGGTACTGGAGGAGTAGCTGAAAGTCCTACACCTTGCCTGCAATAGGAAGTCCATTGAGATACTGGATGGTTTACTACGCATAGGAAAACACAAAGGCCACCCACAGTGATACACTTCCTCAAACAAGGTCATATTCACACCAACAAAGGCACACTTCTGAATGGTGCAAATCCTTGTGAGATTATGAGAGCCAATTACTTTCAAACTAATACATGCAGTATAGAAAAATGTTACCATTCATATATGGGGGAAGATTTGCTTGCAGATACTTTACAATAACTTTGCTTGAAATGACTACTGTGGCTTGTGCTTTTTACTTATGTCTTTCACCCTAAGTTTGTGTGCTGGCATCGTGAATGAAAGGTTCAGAATCAAGAAGAGCCTCAGTATAGACTTTCTACACAGCCAGGCTCTTCAACATTTATGGGCCAATATAAATCATATTGCTGAGACCAAAGAGAGAATGGGAAGATACAAATGAACAGTAAGCAGGATTCGGGATGTATGTGTGTGTGTGTGTGTGTGTGTGTGTGTGTGTGTGTGTGTTTATAAAAGAACTCTGAACCTGGTTGTTTGTCCAAGAGAATGACATCAGTATATCTCATGTTTATCACAGCAATATGTACAACAGCCAATTCATTGGACTTCCTAAGTATCACTAGTGGATGAGTGCAAACCAAGTTGATGCTAGAACACTGCTCTCCACAAAGTGACAGTGACAGTGGGGATCCATTGCCAAGGACAACATCTACTCTGCTCATTGAATGTGGACAGGTTGAGGTAATGCCTGCATGGAGCCTTCACCCCTTAGTTCTAGTCAATTTGGTGTGGGAAGGTGCTCTGCAAGCTATTGAAAGACAAACATGGACACCAACCCAGCCATGAAACCTTGTAAGCAAGACCCTACAATGTGTCCTGCCTGCAGGATGTGCTGGGGCAATGGTGGTGCAGAAATTGTGGCCAACCAATGTCCGATTTAACTTGAGGCCCACTTCACGAGAGAGAAACCATTCCTGGCACAGCTTGGATGGCCAGGAACTGGAGACTGGATAGCCCAGAGACCTAAGGTAGAACCAAACACAAATACAACTGGTCTAAAGAAAATAAGAAAATAAGAAAGAAAGAAAGAAAGAAAGAAAGAAAGAAAGAAAGAAAGAAAGAAAGAAAAGTAAAAGTCAATTAAATAATTCAGAATGATATTCCTAATGATATACTCATAGATCTTTTTTTGTGTTGACTTATCACCAGATGAGCTTTCTCTGGCAGCAGATGGAGAGGATGCAGAAGAGACCCACAGCCAGACATTATGAGGAAAGAGAGTTTAAACTGGAGGTCTCCATCTTGTCCCTCCCCTTGGAGCTGAGGGAATCCTAAGGAAAAAGGGCTGAAAGATTGTGAGAGTCAGCAGGGATGGAGGACACCAGGAAAATATGGCCCACTGTATCAACTAAGCAGGGAGCTTATGGGCTGAGATAGACTGAAGTGGCAAGCCTGGAGCCTACAGAGTCTGCAGCAGGTTTTCTGTATAATTTGATATGTATGTTAGCTTGGTGCTTTTGTGGGACTCTTAACTGTAGGAACAGGTGTGTCTTTGACTCTTTTGCCTGCTGTTGGGGCTCTTTTATTTCTATTGGGTTGCCTTGTCCAGGTGTGGGGCTTTTGCCTTGTCTTATTGTATTTTATTTTGTTGTGTTTGGTTGTTGTCTCTTGGAGGCCTTCTCTTTTCTGATGGGAGAATCAGGAGGAGTGTGTCCAGGGGAGAAGGGAGATGAGAGAACCTGAAAAAGTGGAGGGTGGGGAAACTGTGGTCAGGGTGTATTGTATGAGAGAATAATCTATTTTCAATAAAAAAAGAAAGAAAGAAAATGCAGCATAAATACAAATGGAATAATACCCTGTCATTTGTGGCAACAGGAATGAGCCTGGAAGACTCAGGTATAGGAAGACAGTGACTGAATGCTCTCATTCACTTATGAATTTGAAAAATGAATCTCCTATAAGTGGAAAGTGGAATGGTAGAGGAAAGGAAGTGCTCATGAGAGGTGAGATGACAGATAATAAGTTCATTGTCTTCTTGCCAGGAGGGTTGCTGTAGTTACACACTTAGATGTTTGTTTAAGAAGAGAGGGATTTGAATATTAGACAGGAACTGTTCAATGTTTGTGATCATAGATGTGCTAACTCCTCAAATTTGATCACTGCACTAGCTATACATGTATCAAATGTGTCTCATGTTATAGCAATCAAAATTTTACAAAATTGAAGGAACCTGATTGTAGCTGGCAATACGACCTATATATTTCTATGTTCTCTCTATATTTCAAGTTTCTGCTGGGGCCAAAATAGAAAAACCAAAACAACAACAACAATAACAAAACATCCAGCCAATCAACCAACCAATTAAACAAACAAAAACAACAGAAGATCACACCAAAATTTTGGAGGACATATGCAAAGTTTTTAACATCTATAACATTAACCTCCAAAAGGAATTTGGGTGTCATAACAGAAAAAAATGTAGCTGTTTTTATCCACACCTCTTTTCGCAAGAGAGAAAGGGAAGGAGGCAAGGTGGGTATGGCCTTCCACAAAACAATTAACTGCAGTGATTTTTTTCTCTAACACTTAAAATATGAGGACAATTTCCTATCATCATAGATCTTGACTTTTATTTGTTATACTTATTAATTTTTTTCTTCATGGTCAATATTGAATACATTTCTGTTTTGTTTTTTCTTCTATTTTGAGGGGTATATATAGTTAATTTATTTTTATTTACTTTTTACAATCTGAAAACTTAAAATAATAATGTTTATCTTAATATTTTAACTGGACTAAAATTTTTAGAAATCATTGCTTCCCATGTAAAAATTCCCATCAATAGCCTTTAGCTTTCTGGTGAAGTTGTCCTCACTTTATTGTTTTTAATTTTATAGAATTTAGCTTTAGTATAATTTAAGATAGACCTGAAGTTCATATTTTCAGTCAGTGCTGGGTTACTGTATGTATACTGTCTAACTATTTCACTAGTTTACAATTATATTAATAATAGTGAATATTTTCTAAATATTTAAAGAAAATATCAATATGGTATAAATGACATGAACACATGATGTCTGGCATCATCATGCTTTAGAATTAAAGCTCCATTTCAGAAGGAAGTATGCTTTAGAAATATTTATGTACAGGTCGAGTCCCTACAACTCCCACTTTTTAACATGGATTCACTATGTTGCTCAAACTCATAATCCTCTTGCCTCACCCTTCGCAAGGCAGTGATTAAGGTGACAGTCATCATACTTGTACCATGTTCAGTATATTTTATGTGAAATGCTTGGGATCAGAAAGGTTTCTGAGTATGGATTTTTGATGATTGTATCCATATAAGGTATCTTGGGCATGGTACACAATATAAACATGGAATCCATTTGTTTCTTACATATATAGCCTAATTACCTTTCTCAATACTTTTTAATACACATGTATTTTGATTGTGAGGTAAGATATGTACTTTTCCACCAAACTGCATTTTTTAGTGCTTTAAAATTCTTGAGTCTGAATTTTCAGAATAGGGAACTTAAATCTATATTCTTATCTGTTTTATAATATGCATATGTGTACACATCTGTGTTTGTGCATGTAAACTTTTTCTGTTTGTGTCATTAACAAAGTATAATATACTATATTTTAATTTTAGATTAATAAATTCTGATTTTAGTCTCATAATATTATTTTCTGTATGTGTGCTATGTATATGTGTATGTGTGCTTATTTTTGTATGTGTGTGTGCACACATGCATATGAAACATGTTTGCCTCTGCATATGAGACTAGCAGTAGACTTTGGGTGTATTCTTCAACTATTTTTCACCTTAGTTTTTCAGTCAGGGTTTTCCACTGTTGTAGATGTAACAGTCTTATTAAATAAGAAACACAGAGCCAACTGCAGAGTTAAAAGCCCAAGAGGTCAAAGCAGTAGCTAAAACTTTTCTTACCCTTCACGGCTGCTGTCGTCCTTCACCTCAGAAAGAGACCTACTTCCTGTGTATCTTTCTTTTTATTGACTGTTGTTCTGCCTTCTCATTGGTTATAAGCAACCACATGACCTCCTTGTCACTCCCTGACTATACAGACCTCCAGGTCTTCTATGGTTCCTATTGAGATTAAAGTTGTGTGTCTCCATGCTGGCTGTGTTCTTGAACTACCTGTCATGTGATCAGGATTAAAGGTGTGTGCCACTACCATCTGGCTTCTGCTATGGCTTGCTATTATCTCTGACCCCAGGTAACTTTATTTATTAACATACAAATAAAATCACATTTCAGTACAAATAAAATATCACCATACACTGTACCAGTAGTTCATGAATTTATCTAGGCTGATTGGTCAATGAGCTCTAGAGAATCCTCTTGTGTCTACCTCTATAGCCCTGAAATTATAGATATACACAACCATATCTGGCTTTAATTATTTTTAGATTTATTTATTGTATTTAATGTGTATTTGTATTGTGCCTACATGTATTTATGTGCACCAGATGCATGCCTGGTGCCCATGTAGGTCTGAGGAGGGTTCAGATCTACTGGAACTGAAGTTATTGATGGTTGTGAGCCACTATGTGTGTTCTGCGAATAGAACCTGTGTCCTCTGCATGAAAAAAAGGCTCTTCACTGCTTAACAATATCTTCAGCTTCATACCTGGCTTTTAACATGGGCACAGGAGGTCTAAACTCAGGCTTCCATAAATTAAATTATTAAAATAACATCTTCTTCATGCAAATTCCAATCCAGCACACAAAATTTCTTGTAGGTTTGATTGAAAAGTTCCCGTTCCATTACAAAGAGTGAGCTTATCTTAAAGATACAGTGCATTATCAATACATCTTGCACTTATTTCTATGCTATATTCATATGCTGCAAAAGGGCATTTGCTCCCTGCCAATACTGTGTCAAATATTCTCACTTTGGATTGGCAAGACTGGTGCTTTTTTAGTTTAATTTATGTTTATAATACCAATAATACAGAGCATTTCACAATAGCCCTAAGAACTTTCACTTTTTCCTTTTAGTAAAAATTGTTTATATATTTTTCCCATTTTATATGGGGTATTAATCTAGTGATTGTTAATGGTGCCAACTAATGAGATGTCACTGTTTTATAAACTAAGGAATATAACATTTTTTTCTTGACATATTTTTTATTGATTATTTGGAAATTTCATACAATGCACCCCTTCATACTTGCTCCCCATTCTTCCCAGGTTCACCCTTGTTTCCTCACCACCACAAAATAAACTAAAATAAATATACCAGTACAATTTGTGTTGCCTATATACTCATTGGAGCATGGTCAAACTCCCTCCCAATGGCTAGCCCCTTAAAATTAATTGAGTCTTTTCCCATCTCCTTGCCATAAGCCATGCTTTATGAAGAGCTACACATTAGCATCTTTATCACAATGTTTAAGGACTCTCTTCACTGGCTTCCTGTCTATAATGGTTTTTTTGAGGGGGGAGCAGAGGGGGAGGCAGTGTTGAAGAAGGATTGAATGTCTCTCATTCTCAGTTATAAGACTGGAGTTATTGATACCACTGCAACAGGAGCTTCCTTGCCCATAACAGCCAGCAGCAGTAGGGACTTCCATCCACATCGTTTCCAGAGGGTGCTTGGACCAAGAACATCCTCATGGCCTCTAGTGGCATCCTGGACCATAATTCTCCTGGTTCTGTGCAACAGCGGCATGTGCAAAATGGAAAATGATTCATTTTCTAGATTGGGCCTCCTGGAAAAACCTAGGGCCAGCAGAGCAGTACAATTTTTCATTTAAACATTTATTTTTAGCTTTTGCTTGTAAAAATTTTGTAATACAGTTTTTGAACTGTAGAAAATAAAATGTCTTGAAATTTTTGTTTTATTACAGCAAATTTTAAATTTACTTTCTCATATTTAAGTATTTAATTATATGGACTTTTCTGTATGTAAAATACAAGGTAGATAGATCTCTAATCTTCCAAATTGTCATAATGTATTCATTATATAGCCTATTTTTAGTTTTTCTCCATTGATGTGGTGTTCTACCATTATTATAGTACACACAGTACTTAATTGTAATCTCTCTAATTTTCTGTAATGTTTTACTAATGTTATTAACCAACAACTTTATAATCTACAATCTTTCTTATATATTCACTTTACCCCTTTAACATGAGGCACCAGACTCCTCCGGGAGTACACATCTTCCTTGAGAGCCCTTCCAAAGAAGGGGAGTTTTGTTCTTGCTTTGCTTAGTTGGTCTCCCCCTGTGGGACAGGTACCCTCCAGGTTTCTTTCTCATTGATACTTGCTGCCATCCTGTTGGTGGTATCCCTTTAGACTTGTGGCCTCTATCTTCATAACAGCGTTTTATTGCTGCCTATTGTTTGTTCTAACCTAGTCTTGCCTACTCAGTCCTCCACTAATGTTTGGACAAGCCTTCACTCTCACTCCATGATTTTCTTTCACATTCCACTAGAACAAGAAGCAATCAAAAATAAATTCTGTACAGGTTCACACTGCCACATCTATCCTTTACGCCCTTATTTGATCTGTGATACTATGGAGGAAGCTATGACTGTGTTCCCTTCTCACAGCCAAACCTTAAGCTACTCACTTAACCCAGGCCCTTTCATGTGTGTAACAACATTCACAGAGCAATTATCCCTTCCTTTACCTCATCTCTGTTTCATTCTAAACAATTATAGCCATTGTTATGAACATGCTTTGAAATTCCCCTTCTTAAAAAAGAAAAGATCTTTAGATCACACCTTTGCTCCCATCAAGGGATAGGAGGAAGCTAAAAGTAAGAATGTTTCAAAAAGCTGGATGAAAACCTGCTATTTTATGAATTTCTGTATAACACACACACACACACACACACACACACACACACACACACACACACACACATATGAAATTAAATGGATTTATTCTGCACTAAGGATAATGCTCATCCCAGAAGCCATATATTGCAAAATAAAAAAAGCCTAGTGTCAGGTGTTGGATAGCTCACTTTGAATTGTCAGAGAAGTACCAAAAAACCCTCCAAACAACCTAGGCTATTGCCATTGCTCTTGCTTGTCCACCAGAACTTGATGGTAGAATCCTATGGTTGAACACAACACGTACTTTGGCCATAGGACTTGAAGAAATCAAGCTAGTACTGACCTGAAAGCACCCTCTCTAATAGCTAGTTTTCTTAGTATTGGAATGTGCTTTTTAGGCTGCCAAGAAGAAAGTCATTAACAATACAGGCAGCTATGGAGCCTGTAAGCTACAATAATGACCAGTTGGCAAGAATAGCATGAATGTTAAGGCTGGTAACCAGCTACTGAATGATTGGATTTAAGAACTACTTGATGGGAGAAAATTCATCAATGGTAGTCTAAATTAAGCCAATAACCCATGACTTCAGATCTCATAGACCCTAGGGATAAACCCACTATCATATATTTAAATGGACATAGTATCTAACTACCTTCCAAGTGTGTATCTCCATCCCCATATATTTGGACAGCTCTTTGTTCTCATCAGAGAGGCAACTTTATGAATAGAAGTCAATTAATAGAGAGATTCACGACTGGTAAAGAAGTGATAATTCGTTTCCATGGAGTGCTCAGCTGTAAGTGAGACATGTACATCACACCTGATAAGGCTCAAAGAATGTCTTGGAAGAGGTGGTAGAAATATTTTAAGAGTCAGAGGTAAGGGAAGACTGGAATAAGACCCTATCTTCTGGGCTTGACAGTGTTGTTGGAATCATGAAGTCATAACAACTCTGGTTGCCTGCATAAGACCTACACAATGGCAAACATTCCTTTGTAGATGGGAAAGGGGCATATTTGTCCCCAGGAACAGCTGAGGAACTATTTGACAGTTGATGGTTGCCAGGGAAAGGTGAATTAATTTTCTTTAAAAGTACGTTCCCTGTGAGATTAAACATGATCCAGGGGATAACTCCACATTTACATTTACATTGACAACACAATACATTAGACTCAGTGCTCAAATAAAACCATTAAGTTTGGAAGAGAAGATGAAGAAATGATGTGGAAGCAATGAATGGTGAATATTGTCAAAATACATTGCATGCATGTGTGGAATTCATAAAGAAATGAAGAAAATATTCTCCACAAAATATACAAATGTATCATCCCATAGACAGTAAAAGTCTTTAGGTTATTAGTCTATGTGTGGTACTGTGATTTTTGTTCGGTCTAGATAGAAGGCTATTGAGGCTTTATTATCTTAACTGTATAGAATATTGAAATTTACTCACAATTTCCAAGTTGATAAACTTAAATCTTGATCATAAGGCATGGTGAAGAATACTTCTGACTACTTCATGAAGTTTATCACTTCAATTTTTCAATAAATTTTGATACTATTTGTACATAAGTCAAGCTTCACAATTTTACAGCATCTTCCTCTATGTCTGTCTGCACTCTGTACACAAACTATGATCCCCCACTGTTCAATAATTTGCTACTATGATTCACAGAACTTGCTTATCATTACAGTTTTAATAACAAAAGTATACAAATCAAAACCTTTAGATCACATTGAGAAAAATCTAGGAAGTCCAAACACAGCTTCTCTGTCTCAGTAATGATGACCAACCATGCACACAGGTATATAAATATGTAAAATATTAGCAATAATGAAAAGTTTCACTAACTTCTGTGCCTAGGATTTCTTGTGGAGATTTTCTTCACATAAACACAATTGATTAAATTACTGGCTGCTCAGTTCAACTCAGGTATCTAGCCTTCCTCCCCTCACCAGTGGTATGCCTGGTATCACTTGACTCAAATATCTGCAATCCTTTGCTCCTTCTTTTGATTTTTCTGGGCTACTCCATCCCATCTTAAATCATCTTGAAGCATAAACAACGTAGGGAGTCAGCAGAGCAAAGGTACTTCTATCACCTAAGAAATTCCAAGGATTAAGCTAATATTTTTCAGGATTTGGGAAAATCAAGTGAACAAAATAAAGCAGACTCCACTGGGCATGGTGGTGCACATCTTTAATCCCAGCAGAGGTATATGGATCTTTGTGAGTACGAGTCCAGCCTGGTCTACAAAGAGAGTTCTGGGACGGCCATGGCTCTATTGCACAGAGAAACTCTGTCTTGAAAAAAAAAACAAAATAAATAATAAATAGATGAATATATATATAGAAACATAAATAAATAAATAAATAAATAGATAAATAAATAAATAAATAAATAAATAAATCAGACTCTACCTGCTCCTGCTTTTTTTCTTTTTCTTTACTGATAGTTTCTCTCTGTCTGCTATTGATTCTTTCTAAACTATTCAGTGCCTCCTCAGGGACTCTGCAGGATTTAGCCCTTGTTTCCCTCATTACTCTGCAGTTACCTTACTAGTTTCACACATATAAGTATCATTTTCTATGTTGAAATATTACTAAATTTTGATGTGTAGCCCAGAACTTTTTTGAATCTACAGTCATACAGCAAAGTACTAATATGACACTTGACTTGAATGTCTAATGTTCATTGCAGTCTTTACAAGCTCTAGAATTCAGTTCTAATCTTTTCCCTGAACTTATTCTACTTGTTCACCAATCTACTTTTTTATACTTCCATTCTTACTATCTTGTATTAGTTCACTTGCATTAAAGTAATACTAATCTTATTCATTCCTTTGCTTCTTTCTCTTTAAAAAATGTTTTCATGGCAAAGACAACCAGTGAGTCCTTTTCATTTTTACTTGATTATGCCATTACTGGGCTCAATGGTTTTCACTGGGTTTCCAATAAAAGTAAAAAAAAAAAAATATCCACTGTCTTTACAATGTCCTAGAGATCTTGAGTGTGTGTGTGTGTGTGTGTGTGTGATGAGAGCTTTTCATCCTCTGACTTCATTGTCTTATTATGACTCTTAGCATATCAGTTCTTGATTGGGTAACTGTGAGAGTTATCTATCATATTTTTTAACATCTTCTCAAAGATTTCCTGTACTTAGAAAACAATGACCAAACTCAAAAGATATTCCCAAAAGTGAAAAAGTGGTACTTTTTTTCTTATGGGTAATCAACATCTGTCTAATTAGACTTAAGACCTGCCCAAAAGGAAGGATTTCATGTCTGGTAAATCCAGGAGCAGGGTGACAACCTCAGAGCTCAACACCAACTGCAAATTGCATAGTCACATTCATCTATTTATTAGAATAAAATAATAGTTACCTGAGTACATAAAAGAACTCCTAGTATAATATGACCTCAGATTTTTGTGCATATTCATTCTGCTTTTTATAAAGTTATTTACAGTGACATCATGAATATTCCTATAAGCTAAATTCACTTTTCTAGTTATATTTCATAGTCATAACCAAAATACCTATTTTATTCTGAAAGTGACTATTAACCTAGAGTTTATTTCATGAATGGAAGGTTGAGAAGGAATCTTGACACTACAAGGAAACATTTCATTTATATAAAGTAATGCAAATAGTACAGACCATATGAATTCATCATTGTACTAAGTTCATTAAGAAATAACTGAAAATGAAGAAAGTAAAGAGAAATTAGTGATGGAGGAAGAAGAGAGAGAAAGAGGGAAGAAGGAAGATAATGAAGGGGGAGGAAATGGAAGAAAACAAGGAGGGAAATAGAAGAAAGAATAGAGGTAAAGTTAGGTGAAGAAGACAGGGAAAAAGAAAGGAGGTGGTTATGATGAGAGCACTGAAACTGCAACTCTGAAATCCTTCTGCTGTGAAGGCTTCTCTCTTCATTATAAAGTAACACATGAATACACTAAGGTTTGTGGCAGAAAAAAATCTGGGAATCATGCCACTTGGGAAATAAGTAGGAATGAAGTTCATCATGGCATACCTAATTTTAAATATCAGAAGCCTACTATAGAGAACACTGAATTTTAAATAATTACAATGGCAACTCACTGATTTTCAGAACTGGGAGTGTAGAGCAGACACCAACACTTCCTTCCAGTCTCAAGAGTTTGCTTCACCTTCAGTTTATAAAACACTGTTTCAGGATAAAGCAGATACTATGGTTATAACTACTGAATAAGTACATTTATGAACTAGCATAATGTAATAGTCATGAAGTAGAAATTGTTATTTAGCATAAAGAACAAAGTAAATCCTCATTCTTGTCAGAGTTTATGGGACTTAACTCTTACATTTGTAAGAGTTCTTATTAATAATAATTATTATTAAAGAATACCTATTTAGTATCATCAAATATCAACATTTTTCTTTATTGAGTTAAATAATCTCCCCCAAATTCATGTCTACCCAGAACTTGAGAATATAATCTTGTTTGGAAATATCTTCATAAATTTAATTATTCAATATGAGCTCCTAATAAATTGAAGATAGTTCTAAGTCACCCAATTGTCAGTGTCCTTATGAGAACAGAGGTGCATGCTGGACAGAGGTTTGTGATGACACACCAGAGATTGTAGAATGCAGTGGTTTGGTTTGGCTATAATCTAAGGAGAAATGAGAACCTGCCTTCCCTCAGAGGCTTCAGAATGAAACAACCATGCTAATGTGGTTTATTAGTCCTTGGATACTACATAGGATGGAGCAACAAGTACTCAGACTTTGATGTTACTCTCTCTTTGGCTGTAGCACAGAGAAATGATTGTCTGGAGGGGTAGAAGAAAATAGAGAATGACAAACTGTAGCAAACAATGGGATGGTAAACAGAGAAACCAAATGAAGTGAGGGCAAGCCTAGGAAGTGGGGATATTGTACAGTATAGAAGTATGGGAGGGCATGGTGAAGTGCTTAAGGCACACAGCCATGGCATGACTTAAGACTTTCACTAATCTAGAGAGTCTAATGTGGGCAGTGACTTGTTTTCATGGTTTAGGAGTGGATAAAAAAGTATAATAGGGTGTGATGTAAGAGTATCCATAAAATTTAGAAATAATTTTTTCTTGATGAGGCCCAATATCTGCTCAAGAATGAGATGATTGGCATTGCACTAAGCAGGTGATATGCTACCAAGGACCTGAGTTCAAGACCCCAGTACCAATGTGAAACAGCCAGGTATGGCCATGCTCACCAGTCACACTAGCTTTGGGAGACAGAGACAGGCTGATCACAAGTGCTTGCTAGCCAGTCAACAACCCTAACACACACAAGAAATGATTTTCTAGTTCAGTAGGAGACTTTGTCTCAAAGGAATAAAGCAGGAAACATTACAGAATGACTTCTACATGTTTCCACATAACACACACACACACACACACACACACACACACACACACTCAAATTTATATAAGATAAATTAGAAAGAAAATAATGGAGAGGTAATGACCTACTAAGTTAAATAATTAAATTAATAAGAAAGTATTGATGACTGATGACTATAAATGATGACTTTCATAATAATCATCCAATATTAATGAGTGACAGTAATTATTATCTATCAGGATGTTGTCTTTGTGAAAAATAATGTTTAGATTCTAGTATAGTTAAAAGAATTTTCTTTATTTGGTTTTTCATTACAGAGTATGGCAAAAGCTTTAGCACATAAATAAGATTTACGTCTGGGTCTTCAATTTGATACCATTGATCAGAGTGTCCATTTTTGTGCCAATATCATGCTTCTTTTACTACTATAGCTCTGAGATAGAACATAGAATTGGAGATAGTGATACCAATAGCAGTTCATTGTATTGTTTCAGCTATCCTGTTGTTGTTTTTGTTTTTCTTGTGTGTGTGTGTTTAAATATGAAGTTGAAAATTGTCCTTTCAAGATCTGTGAAGAAGTGTGTTAGAATTTTGATGGAGATTAAATATGATGAGGATTGCATTGAATCTGTAGATGCCTTTGGTAGGATGGCCGTATTTTTACTATATTAATCCTACTGATCCATGAGTATGGGCATTCATAAGATGCTCATCCACGAGCATGTTTGCATCTTCTGCTATCTTCTTCAAATTCTATCTTCTGTATCTTAAAGTTTTTTTTTTTAATCATGCCAGCCTTTCACTTTCTTGATTAGAGTTACCCCCAAGATGTTTTATATTGTTTAGGCTATTGGGAAACATGTTGTTCCCCTGTTTTTTTTTCTCAATCTATTTATCATTTGAATATAGGAGGGCTACTGATTTTTGTGAGTTAATTTTACACACAACTACATGGGTGAAAGTGTTTTTCAGCTGTTAAGAGTTTCATGGTGGAATTTTTGGGGTCACTTATGTATTCTAACATCTATAAATAAAGATACTTTGACTTCTTCTCTTTCTATTTGTATCCTGTTTATCTCCTATATCTGTCTTGTTGCTCTTTTTTACTATAGCTCTGAGGTAGAACATAGAGTTCTCTAACTTCAAGTATTATATTGATTAAGTATAGAGAAAATGGGGAGTCCTATATTATTCATGGTTTTAGGGGACATGCTTGTGGTTTCTCTCTATTTAAGTTGATATCTGCTATAGGCTTGCTGCCAATTGCCCTTATTATGTTGAGGTATGTCCCTTATATTCACCATTGCTCCAGGACTTTTATCATGAATGAATACTGGATTTTGTCAAAGGCCTTTTCTGCATCTAATGAGAAGATCATATGGTTTTTGTCTTTTTGTTTGTTTATAATAATTGATTTATATATGTCAAACAACCCTTGTATTTCTGGGATGAAGTCTACTTGATCATGGTGGATGATTTTTTTTATGTTAGACTTGTTTTGCAATTATTTTATTGAGTACTTTTTTATCTATATTCATAGAGAAATTCGTCTGATATTCTCATTTTTTTTCAGTCTTTATTTGGTTTGAGTATCAGGATAACTATGTACTCACAAAATGAATTGGGCAATATTCCTTCTATTTCTGTTTTGTGGAATATTTTGACAAGTATTAATTGGCAGTAATTCTTTAAAATCTGGTAGAATTCTGTGCTAACACAATCTGGCCTTGGGCTTTTTTTAGGTTAGGAATTAAGTTGTTTCTTCTATTTCATTAGAGGTTACTGATATGTTTAAATTGCTTGTCTGATTTGATTTCATTTGTTAAGTGGTACATAATGAGAAAATTATCTAAAATTTCTTTTAGATTTGTTTAATATGGTGGAGTACCAGTTTTTAAAGAATATTCTTACAATTCTTTGGATTTCCCTGTTATTATATTTCCTCTTTTCCTTTCTAATTTTGTTAATTTAGGTATTTTCTATCTGTCTTTAGTCAATTTGGATAAGAGTTTGTTACTTTTACTTTTCCAAAGAGCCAAATATTTCTTTCAATGATGCTTTACATTTTTCTTGCTTCTATTTTATTGATTTCAGTTCCAAGTTTGATTATTTTTGCTATCTTTGTAAGTGATTTCTACTTTTCATTCTAGAGATTTACAATGTGCTATTAAGTTACTAGCATAAGACCTCTCCATTTATTTATTTATTTATTTATTCATTTATTTATTCATTCATTCATTCATTCATTCATTTATTTATCTATTTGTTTGTTTGTTTATTTTACATCTGGGCCACAGTTTCCATTCCTCCTCTCCTCCCAGTCCCTCCTCTCACCCTCCTTTTGTTCCCATACCCCAATCCACTCCTCTTCCACTGTTGTTCAGGAAAGGCTAGGTCTCCCATGTATTGGAGTAGGGTCCAACAAAACATTGCCTATCAAGTTTCCATAAGACTAAGCACCTCCCCCTGTATTAAGGCTGGGCAAGGTCACCCAGTATGATGAGTAGGGTCCCAAAAGCTAGTAAAAGAGTCATAGACAGCCCCTGCTTCCACTTTTAGAAGTCCCACAAGAGGAACAATTCAGCCATATATGTAACATATATGCAGAGTGCCTATGTAGGTACTTAGTGCTATGAACTTGCCTCTTAGAATAGCCTTTCTTATGTTTGTGGACTGTTAAAATAAGTGTGTCCTGTCTATGATCACATGCACCCATCACCATCTATCTCCTTCATTCTACAACTGGAAGACCTTTAGGCCTCATTCTGAGTTAAGTCTCATTTCTTCCTGCATTTTAATAAGATTAGAGGAAATAGTTTGATTGTGAGCCTAACCTGTAATTGAGCCATCTTTTCAGCCCTGTAGAAGAGGAGAGGAAGTATGGTAGAAGCTAGAGGGGCTGAGAACACTAGGAGAACACAGCCCACAGAATCAACTAAGTAGGATTCATAGGGCCTCACAGAGACTGAAGTGGAATCATGAAGTCTGTAAACATCTGTGCTAAGCCCTTTGCATATATGCTGTAGTTGTTTAGCTTGAGGATTTTTTGGAACTTATAACAGTGTGAGTGTGCTGACTCTATTGCCTGCTCTTGGGACCCTTTTCCTCCTACTGGATTGCCCTGTCCAGCACTGATATGAGGGTTTGTGTCTAGTCTTATTGCATATTGTTATGATGTGTTTGGTTGATAATTCTAGAAGGCCTGATATTCTCTGAAGGGAAAAGGAGGAGCAGTTGATCTGAGGGAGAGTAGAGTTGGGGCAAGCCTGGGAAGCGTGGAGGTTATTGTCATGATGTATTGTATGGGAGAAGAATAAATAAAAAATAAATAAATAAAAGAAAAATGTGTATGTGTGTGAGACTTCCTGGGTTTATGTGTGCCACATGGCTGCAGGAGCCTGCAGAGGACATTAAAATAACTTGAATCTATAGTTACAGGTACTTGTGACCCAAGGTATGGGTGCTGAGAACTGAACCAAGGTTTTCTGCAAGTATAGTGGTATCGAAAGCTCCTCGGGTACCTTCATGGGGAAACTTTCTCTCAGAGTCCAGGGAAGGCACTTACAAGTGGCAGGAATTCTATTCTTAGAACTATCAAATGATTCTATGCACAGCGTGATCTTTCAGTCCATCCACTTTATTGTTCTAAGTAAGCTAATTCCAAATCTACAGCTTCTTTTCAACTCTCATTCTTAGCTCCTCTCTTGTCTGACTCCCTGTATATTTCTCTTCTGTTCTTTCTCTCCTCTACCTTACTTCTACCAGAAGTCTCTGAAGTTTCCAGTTTCTATGCACATACAATAAACAGTTATCTGGCCAATGGAAGGTCTCAGTGCTTGAATTATTTCAGGGTCATAAAAGCAGATAAGAGTTTACACCAGACAGTGACTGTCAGGCTTTCTTTACAACTCAAGGTGGGAGTGACTTGTAATACCCTCAGTGAACTTGTAAAGGGAATGGGGTCAAATGAGAGGGAGAGAGACCTTAAATCAATTAGAGAAATCTAATAAGGGGAAAAGAGGAATCTGTGTATAATACTGCATTCCTAAATATGGTTAGATAATAAGCTAATTAGTAAACCAAGGTAAAAGTAAGTAAAAAGTGTTAAGAATTTGTTACTCTGAGGTTAGCTTGGGGCAACACTTTCATATCTGCAGGCAGAGTTAGCTCAGGGCACACTTGTCCCCTATCTATCTAAAGGCTATGAATCAGCAAATTCAGATATGTTGCAATTCTATGTCCTTGGGTGTCTGAGAATGTCTCAGATGAGAAAGTTTTGCCTGGACACTTAACACTGACCAAATGCCCATCAATGAAGATAACTGCAGGAAGACAGACCTCAACGTTTACATTGGAGAAAGGAACAAATACCTGGTTGTGGGAAACAGGTTTTGACTGTGTGACTGTTTTCACACATAGCTGGGGGATGTTATCCAAATACACCAAATGTATAGGTGAAATTGTGTCCAATGAATGATCAATCACACTGTTAGAAGTTCTTGGGAAAAGAATCAAATGGGAAGGCTACAATAGCACACAAGAAATCCACTGCGGTAAACACCTAATACACTCAAAAGGCAATATCACCAAAACATCTTATATTTTGGCTTCAAACTCCATCAGAGGCCCTGGCTCTAATGGGTCAGAATTGTCAGCACCAGCTGAGTTCCTATTTATATTTCTGTGGCTTGCAGCATAGTGGTATTCACAACAGTGTCATAGACCTACCCACATAGCCATTAGCCACTCATCAGTAAAGGATGGGGGCTCATAATCTCCTTCTTACTCCAGGCTAGAATGTTGGATGGCTTGATCTTATGACGCAATCACAGTTTTTATAAGTTCACTAATCTAGTGTCCCTATTATGTCCAGAAGACATTGTTGACCTTAGCCCTTTCCCAGCTCTGGCTCTTCTAACCTTTTCATCTCTTCTCCTAGTTCTCTGAGCCTTAGAGGAAAAGAGTGTTGTATAGATGTCCCATTTACAGCTGAACTCTGTGGTAACACTTATTCTCAGCACTTTGACCATTTGTGAGCTTTGGTGTCAACCACCACCCACTGTACAAAGAAACGTCTCTGATAAGGTCTAAGACTTATGTTAATCTATTGGAGGGATACTAATTTAGAGGTCAGAATAATAATATGTTCATTTGGTAATAATAATAGCTCGTCTACCCTTGGAGCCTGTGAGTTCCCCCACCATGGATTTTTGGCAAGATTTATAGTACTAGGTTTATGTTTCCTCTTGTGAAGTGCACCTTAAATCCAATAAGGAAAAAAAAATTGCTTACCCCTGTAACATTTGTGCCACTATTGAATGCAATAGCACATCTTACCATGCTTGTAATTATTGTAGTTCATTGGGTTCATAGCTTGTTAAAGAGAAATAATGTGTAAAGACATTTAGGTCAGGCAAGGGGTTGGAAGTAGGCTAGAATAAAGCAGTAAGATCAGGAATAAGTAATACTAAATGCTTTTGAAAAAATTACATGAAATCCTACCATTTTATAAGCTCTCTCTCTCTCTCTCTCTCTCTCTCTCTCTCTCTCTCACACACACACACACACACACACACACACACACACACACACACAGAGAGAGAGAGAGAGAGAGAGAGAGAGAGAGAGAGAGAGAGAGAGAGAGAAACTAATTTACTAATTTAATTGAAGTCTACCCATGGTTCCCAGAAGCCTTATATTGCCTAGTATAAAGTCTTATATACTCTGTGGGATACCTCCTCTTGAATTATTGGTGGGAGTGGCCCAGAGACCATCCAAAACATGCACTTTTTTTATATTACTCTTTTGATTGCTTTTCTGATTACTTAGAACTCAATAGTAAGATGATTTTTACTGAAAAAAAAAACACACACTTTGGTCACAGCATATGGAGAAATCAAGTTGTGACTGAAAGCTTCCTCCCTACTGGCTAGCTTTCATAGTTTTAGAAGGTACCATGAGGCTACTGGGGAGAAAATGTCATAAACAGTCTTACCAAGCTGTGGATACTGTGAATTATATTATATTCTTAATTATTATTTTCTTTTTGTTTGGTCATATGTTATAATAACTTTAACTTCCCATTGTGAATTTCAGTTTCTGTTTATATTTGAAGCATCTTCTGATATTATTTATATTTTTCTACTAAAGTTGATGAAATGTACATTTTTCATTATTATTGTATTGGATATTAATCATGATTCAGAAATGGCTAACTGAATAAATAATATAACATCCTTCTAAATGGTATGAAATCATTATTTAAATATCTCTTTCAATCATATAAAATGCTTTCTTAAATGTCAAGATGTTTTATGTTTTTAATCTTTCAAAATAATAATTATCTAAATACATCAGTTCATGTGTTTGCCATTCCATTTTCATGAAAATATAAATTATTTGAGCAACTTGAGCATTTTGATTTTAACTCACATAAAATTTTTATATTCTGTTTCTATATCATTTCAATATTATAAGATTTATGAAATGCTTTTATTTTGGTCAGCCCTTGGAATGATGTTATAAAATGGTGATTTATATGTAAACCTGACATGGCAGTATAGAATGAATGATACTTTATGTAACAATTCCCATCTGAATATTTTCACAACACTTGATGTGAAGGGTCATATCATTTAAATAGTTCCAGGATGTTGTGCTATGCTAACAATGTGGTAAACAGGTAACTGGTGTGTTCCTTATGAAAGAAATTAACAAAAAAACAATGTTTGTTGGTTTTAGGTTTGTTGAATACTATTAAATTTGATAAATATATAAGCATTAAAAACTTCATATTTATTTACCTAAATGTATTTGAGAAATGAAAATTACTATTTGAGACAGGGTCCTGGTAAGAAAAAACATAATTTTAGCCAGGCGGTGGTGGCACATGCCTTTAATCCCAGCACGCAGGTAGATCTTTGTGAGTTCAAGGCCAGCCTGGTCTCCAAAGTGAGTTCCAGGACAGGCACAAAGCTACACAGAAAAACCTTGTCTTGAAAAACCAAAAAGAAGGAAAAAATAGAAAAAAACCATGATTTTAATGCATTATATCCATTAGACTATTTATGGGTATCATTTATGTAACTAACACAGTTTGAGTTCAGAATGGTTTCTAATCAATTAAGTTGAAAAGACATTTTTACACAATATGATTTTTTAGTTAGTTTTCTGTTGCTATGATAAAATACCATGACCTACCCAACTTACAGAAAGAAAGGTTTATTTGGACTTATTGTTCCAGAGGGATAAAAGTTCATCACCATCAGGGCTAGTGGGGACAGAAGCATGCATGCATATTGGCAAGAGCTGGAAGCCGAGGGGTCATAGCTAACTGCTAACAGGATGCAGAGTGAGTAAATGAGAAGTGAGGCAAGGCTTTCTTTTTTTCTTTTTCTATTCTAAGTTGGCCCACAGTGATGTACTACCAGCAAGGGTACATGATCAAAACTTCCCCATGTTGGTTTTTGTGGTGTTTGTACCCTGTGAGGAAAAGTCACGAAACATGACAGAATCCACTAACAAGAGTTTTATTAAGATAAGAGAGAGGGACAGATATGCACAGGCCTGCAGAAAGACACATGAGTGAAGGGGAACTAAGAATCATGGCATGGCTTATAAATGCTGGGCTGTGCCTGTGCACATAGGCCCATGTAGCTATTCTAAGCATGCACATAGATCACGTGGTTGATGCACGCTTTACACAACTGCATAAAGCCATGGTTAATGGTCATGCAAGAGGAGATGTTTGACCTGGAAATTACTCAGTGGAAGTGACTAGGTCCCGCCAGACATTGGTGACCATGTGAATTCATATCACCCCAAATAGTGCTACCAACATTTACCAAGTGTTAAATGTCTGATATTATGGGAGGCATGTTTTTTTATTCAAACCACTACAATGGTTATTGGAAATAAAATTTCTAGTGGTATACGATGAAAAAGATTCCTTGTTATTCTAAGACTTTGTAAAAGGAGGAGGGAAACAATGAAGAAAATGGAAATATTGAATAAAAACTTTGTAAAAGAAGATAACTAAAGAGCTATTGAGATGGCTCAGTGGTTAAGAGCATTGGCTATTCTTCTAGAGGACCTAGCTTTAATTCCCAGGACCAACATGGCTACTCATAACCATATGCAAATCCATTTTGAAGGGATCTAACACCATCTTCGGGCCTTCAAAGGTACCAGGCTTGCATGGGTTGCACAGGTATGTATGATGAACACACAAACACACACACACACACACAGAGAGAGAGAGAGAGAGAGAGAGAGAGAGAGAGAGAGAGAGAGAGAGAGACTCCTATAATCTCAGCCTGCAAGGGGCTGAAACCAAAGGGTTACAATTTCACAATAGCCAGCCTGGGCTATAAGGAATTCCAGGGTATTGTAAACTGCGTAGCTCATAATGAAGAGCCTTCCAAGAAACCGTAGTTGGAGAGCTTCTCTCCAGGTGCCACCAATCCCTGTTAGTCCAATAACCCACTTGTAAAATAAACACATAGACATTTATATTATTTAAACTGCTTGGCCATTAGCTCAGGTCTACCATTGTCTAGAACTTACTCTTACATTTAGCCCATTTCTATTAATCTATACTTTGCCACGTGGCTTGTGGCTTACCAGTGTCTTTACATGTTGCTTCTCCTGGTGGTAGCTGGCAGCATCTGTCCTCCTCAGCCTTCTACCTCCCACAATCCTCTTTTCTGCTTGTCCTGCCTTTACTTCCTGCCTGGCTACTGGCCAATCAGCATTTTATTTATACAGAGTGATATCCACAGCACTTCCCCTTTTCTTTTTTGTTAAAAAAAAAAAGGTTAACTTTCACACAGTAAAATTACGGATAACAAAACAATTATCAAGCAAGAATTACAGTTACAATATTAAAGAAGATATCCTATCTATCTTGTATTTGTGAGTTTAAAGTTTTATATCTAACTTATCTTTTACCATAACTGAGAAAATTATAACTACCTAGCCTTCAACCACATCAAAGACCTAAGAAGGATATAATATTACCTGAGAACTGGAAGAAGGATGCAAGCAACTTTTGGGAGTCTTACAGGGTAGACAGAGACAGCTGGCAGCCTGGACAGTCACCTAATGTTCCTTTGTAAAGTTGGGGCATTTGTCTTTAGCCCATAGGACTAGAGTCTCATGGTCACTTCTCTCAGTGTCCTGTAGAATGTCTGGCAGTTTCCTCTGCAAAGCAGGAACCTGAAAGACCATTTTGTCAAGCAAAGTTCAGTGGTCACCTTTCTATGGGTCCTGCATATCCAGTTGATCAAGCAGTCCAGGCAAGAACAGTTTCTTGCCCAAATGGCTATGTTTGTCAAGGTGAAGATAAACTCCATATGAAGTGTCTTCAATGCTCATCCTCCTCTCTGAAGTAAATTGGTGCTTCCAGGAGCAGACATGTCTCGCTGTTCAGAAAGCCTAAATTTTAAAAATATTTTAAATGCCATATTCTTTAGACCTTCGAAGTGTTTGAAGATTACCTGTCTATCTGAAATATCTCTGTGTATACCTAGAAGACATAACTAACATGGCTATGAGTATGATTATCATAGATGACCAGTTATTAATCTATTTTTAATTATCTATTACAATTTTAAATGAGATGTATAAACATAATATCTTAAACAAGAGTAGAAATATACATATAGTATAACAAAATTAACTTTAAGTTTGTATCAGTAGACTGAAATCTATACCAATGTAAAAACATTTAAAATTAATTGTTGTTCTTTAGAAGTAAGTTCATTAATCTACCCTTTCATCCTATCATATCTATATCATATCCCCTTTTTATCTTTAGAAAGAGATTGTATTATAATCAACCTGCTTTAAATAAAATAGTGGTCTTTCTCTGTCCCACACCAGAGGGCTCTCCTGATTTGGGATATAAGAAGCTCTTAACCTTTTCTTTTAACAATGTGCTTGGGTTTAGAGAAGGAGTGAGCCAATTCCATTTCCAAAGCCAGCTGGGAATTTGGGCGTAGTTTTTCTTACTCCGGGGTGCTGTATCTTATGGGTACACAAAGAAAATTATGGAGTAGTCCATGAGGGTAAACCCCTGAGCCAGTTGCCTTGAAGCCATTCTGGATGTCAGATCATCTGGGCCATGGTGTCATCGGAGACCTTTCAGGTGGTCTTGGCTGATCTTAATCTGGAACAAATCCATAGCCTCTGGCTTTCTGTGGAAACAAAAGCCGAGACTCTTTTCCAAAGCAACATATCATTATCTCCAAATTTTGAAGTCAAGTTACCTGTAAAATTTACATATTTGTTTAACTCAACAGCTTTTACGATCAAATCTTTTTCTGTAGTTAAAAATCCCAAAGACAAGATTCTCTGTGTAATATCCATCTTTGTAAGAGTGAAATGCCACTGTGGCTGCTGGCTCCACCCACCTCAGCTTTCCAGCGTGGCAGTGGTACAGTTTATCTCTAGCTCTGGGTCTGGAGCCATGTGTACCATCAACTATCAGAAGCAGTTCTATCAAAGCAGCACATAGCCCAGAAACCCTTTAAAAACAAACAAACAAACAAACAAACAAACAAACAAACAAAACTAGCAAAGGCTAAATCCACCATGCAGCAGAGTAAAGTGCCACTTGTAGACTCCCCATTCCCACCACACTGCAGGTCAGAAGCACACACCAGGAACCCACCATAGTAGACAGGAACCCGCCACAGTAGCTCAAATGGGCAGGCTGCTGCTAACTTGAGAGAGACAATTAGGAAGCTTTTTTTAGCTCCATTTTAGAATCTTTTTTCTCAGGTTTTAGGTGGAAACTCTTGCCAACACATTGAGCGCCATTTGTAGTTGGAGAGCTTCTCTCCAGGTTCCACCAAGCCCTGTTAGTCCAATAACCCACTTGTAAAATAAACACACAGACATTTATATTATTTAAACTGCTTGGCCATTAGCTCAGGCCTACCATTGTCTAGCACTTACTCTTATATTTAGCGCATTTCTATTAATCTATACTTTGCCATGTGGCTTGTGGCTTACCAGTGTCTTTACATGTTGCTTCTCCTGGTGGCTGGCAGCGTCTGTCCTCCTCAGCTTTCTACCTCCCACAATCCTCTTTTCTGCTTGTCCCACCTTTACTTCCTGCCTGGCTACTGGCCAATCAGCATTTTATTTATACAGATTGATTTCCACAGCAAGAAACAAAATACAAAGAAACAAAATTAAATATATGAAATAAAAATAAAACTCTTCCTCTCACATTTTCATGGATATATGAAAACATTTCAAACATGAAAATATTATCTCTAATGTTGTACTATGAAATATCACAATTAATTCTCTAGAACAATACAAAACAAGAAAGGCCAGTGCAGGTTGGAACCATCATATGTTTGGCTGGAGTATCAGATGGTGTCACCATCTTTGAAAACTCATTGGTAGATATTGGTGAAATTATTAAGGCCACTCCACGTAGTTAAAAGGGAAGTTTATTTTGTGGGGTAACTTACAAATGAAGGGGTAGGTCGCAGAGTCTGGCAAAGGTATAGGGTAGTCCGGAGGCGTTCACTGGAGAACTCTGCTCGGTCCACCTCTCGCGTCCCGCGTCCCGGAACCAAGAGAGTGAGTTCTTCCCGATCCTTCGTCTTCCGCTTCCTCCTCCGCCCCACCTTGTGGGCGTGACCATTACCAAAGCCTCAGTGGGGGTTGGAACTTCCAGGCCAATGCTGGGATGGCTACCCACTACAGGTAGGTCCTTGTAAAAAACATGCTGTTATACATGCCCAAGGAACCCAAGCTCTCACAGCTGTGTAGTCACACTAATCTGATCTCTTTGGGTCCTTGAATTCTGACTCATCTATGTTTTCAACATGCAGCAAATACATATTCTGCCAGGAATCTTGCATTTTTGATGTTTCCTCTCAGGCTTCATGTGGGCACTGTGTGAGAAATTTGGGGCTTTAAGCCTCCCTCAGAGCCCAGGAGCTGGATTGCCAGCTTCCTCTGGTGGAAGGGATCAGTGGTGAGCTATATGATCTGTAACATGAATTGTTAGAAGGTATTATTAATAAAAAACAAACCCGGAGCCAGATATTGGGGTGAATGCTGAAAGATCAGAGAGACAGAACAGGCCACAGCTAACCTCACCTTGCCAATTTCTCAGCGGATCCTGTTTCCTCAAATTGGAAGCCTCTGTGTCCTCATCTGAATGGATCTCAGCTGAACTGTGCTGCACAAAAGTCTAAAAGCTTAACCAGTCTCTAGTCTCTGGTTTTCACACCTTATATACCTTTCTGCTTACTGCCATCACTTCCTGGGATAAAGGCATGTGTCACCATGCATGGCTGTTTCCAGTGTGGGTTGAACTTACAGAGATCCTGATGGGTCTCTGCCTCCAGAATGCTAGGATTAAAGGTGTGTGTGTCACCATTTTCAGGCCTCTATGTCTATTTAGTGGTTGTTCTGTTCTCTGACCCCAGATAAGTTTATTAAAGTTCACAATATATTGAAGGACACAATATCACCACCAAGTTCTGTTTTCCGTCTTCTAGACTTTTGTTCTCCCTCCTGCCTTTTGAAATGGGGACGTATTATGTGAGTGTTGTGTTGGGGTGGGAAATGAATGAGTGGCACAGCTTGTGTGTGAAGGTGAGAGAACAGTTCCCACCTAGGGGCTCCATGCCTTTGCCTTGTCATTTTGCTTTGTCTTTGGTTTGTCTTCCCATCAGTGCCTCCTCTCCTCTAACCGCCTGCTGTTTTCCCTTGTGCCTTTCCATGTGCACCGTTCTTCCAGTAGACATTTTCATTTTGTTCCCCCTTTCTATATTCTTTCTCTTTGCTTTTTAGGGTGACACTGTTTTCATAGAACTTTGGGTCTGAAAGCACCATGCTTATCTGTCAATTGCTTCTGGGAGGCATCCACAGTGGAGAGGACAGAAGGACAGAAGACAATCCTTTGTGGAGCTGTTAACAGGCAAGATGGTAAGTGAGGGCCTTTCAGCAAGGCAGCATAGACCATTCTTTGGAAATTTGAGAAAGACATATATATTTTCAACTTTCCTCCCTAATTGGTGGAAGGCACTATCCTTACCTTGCACTCCCAAACTGACCAATGACCAAAGACACAGAGAAATCGCACAGGTAGAGTCACAGAAAATGAGCAAGGTATTACTCAGATAAGGGTGAGGTCCCAACTTTTTAATGTCTAAATATGTATTACTTCATAAATCCACAGACAGTGTTTGGAAAGGTACTTCAAGGAGCGTGTGGAAATGAGACCAAGCAAAAAAATAAAGAGCAGGTTTTTATATTTCTCCTAAAATTTAACTTCCAAAGACATAATCTGCACCTGTGACAGTGTAGCATTAGCTGACATCTCTAAGCAGCTGCTGAATAGAAGCTGTAGATAACTATTTTGAACATCTTTATAATGTGTTTTTTCACGCAACTGGATTATTTCCTTCAGTTAAAGTCCTTCTTTTCCTGAAAGTCAGACTTTAAAAGCCATAAGGTGATTTCCAGCATTTAAAGATTTGAGGTTCTCTAGTAGTCCATTGGTGTACCCTGAATTCTTGATCAAAGAATGATATAGGCCCAAATTCTGAGGCTTTAGTTCTTATTAAAATAAGAAAAAAAGTAACATGACTTATCATTTAAAATTGAGAGTAATGAAATGTCTGTAAATGCTCCTGTAAATGTGCTTAGAAGAACTATTTCTACTGAAGAGAAGTTTCCCTTATCACAGGATAGTCCAAGCACATGGGTCCATCTGGACTTGGCACAGGGCTCCAGCTAAATATGATGATACCAGAAGTCTAGAGAGTAGATCTGCTGGTGCTTAGAGAACCGACACTCAAGTGAAAAGTGGCTCCATTTATAGACTATGTAGAAGCAGTTTTTCAGTATCTCCATGGTTAATATTCCTTGTTAGTTTTCTCATATTTATTTTGTGCTTTGAGCCAACTTAGCTGATTACGGGCTTACCTATAAACTTTAGGCTCTAAGCAATGTCTACAATGTGCTTTGATAGTCATGGGAAGCTGTAGCTGGAGTCTTCTTCAGTCCTGCCTGGCCCACGGTCAAGACAAATCTCTCTCACCTGCCAGTCCCACAGCCTCTCAGACCCAACCAAATAAACACACTGAGACTTACATTGCTTACAAACTGTATGGCTACAGCAAGCTTTTTGTTATCTAGTTCTTATATCTTTTTTTAAAAGTTTTATTTATTTATTATGTATACAACATGTATGACTGCAGGCCAGAAGAGGGCACCAGATCTCATTACAGATGGTTGTGAGCCACCATGTGGTTGCTGGGAATTGAACTTAGGACCTCTGGAAGAGCAGCCAGTGATCTTAACCTCTGAGCCATCTCTCCAGCCCTAGTTCTTATATCTTAAATTAACCCATTTATTTTAATCTATAAGTTGCCACATGGTTCGTGGCTTACCAGTATCTTAACATGTTGCTTCTCATCATGACAGCTGGCAGCGTCTCTCTGCCTCAGCCTTCCTATTCCCAGAATTCTCTTCTCTGCTTGTCTTGCCTATACTTCCTGCCTGGTTACTGGCCAATCAGTATTTTATATATACAGAGCTATATCCACAACAGGAAGCTTGCCTTCTCTTCAAATACTTCTCGTCCTGATTTTACTGTGTGACAAAAGATATATTACAGAACTAGGGAAGGCCTCATAACATCTTAATACCTAAAGATGAAGCAATAAAGTATTACACAGCCATTAAAAAATTAAAACAGTAAATCTTCAGGTAAATGAATGTTATATACATATATGAAGTTGATCTATATAAAATTGTCAAATTATGGGGCAGAGGGATCCCCAACTGGAGTTCAAACTGGATATCTCTTATCACAAAAATAAGTCTCCAGTACCTGAGAAAGATATACATATAATATACTTGCCTAAAGGGGTCACATGGGAACTCCCAAACAACCCAGGCTATTGCCAAGGCTACTGGTTGCTCTCTGCAAACTGACAGCAAGGCCCTATTATTGAAGACAATAATTACATAACAAATTTAACATGGAAAAGTCAGTTGGTGCCTATCCAGAGTATTCATCTCTATGTCCATGGTACTGCAAATTACTCTGCCCAGAGGAGAAATATAAATACCAACCAGCTACAAACCCTCCAACCTACAATGATGACATTCCTGCAGCATTTACTTGTGTAATAGTGGTACAAAGCTTGTGATAACAACCACTATTTGGTTGGGTTTAAGCTCCACTCCATGAGATGGAACCTATACCCAATGCTGCTTGGATGACCAGAACCTTAACTAAACAGGCTGTAGACCTAAGGGAAAAACCAAATATACTGTTCTGCTAATGGAACCTAGCAATAGAATGACTCCTAATGATATTTTGCTATATACACAGATCAGTATTTTGCTGAACCATCACCAGAGAAGCGTCCTTCTGCAGTATATGGGAACAAATACAGAGACCCATACATGAACAATGTGCAGAGAGTGAGAGACCTTGAAACACTCAGTCTTAATGGGCTTTCTCCATTAAATCCTTCTCCTTAGGGCTCAGGGAACCCTGAAGAAGAGAAAGAAGAGAGAATATAAGAAGTGCCAGAGAGGATAAAAGACACCAAGAAAATGAGGCCTTCTAAATCAACATGATCAAAGCTCGTATGAATTCACAGAGACTGAGGCAAAATGCAGAGGGCATGCATAGGTCTGTATCAGGTCCCTTGCATACATATATTATGGCTTCTAGTTTAGTGTTTTTATGGGATTCCTGGATGTGTGAATGAGTGGGTCTTTGTTTCTCTTGCTTTCTCTTAGACTCTTTTCCTTCTGTTTGTTTATTTTCTTCAATTCTGATATGTTAGTTTTTGTTTTAGTATATTATATTATCTCTTAAAATCCTATTAGTTTTCTAATGAGAGACTGAAAGGGAGTGGAAAAGGATGGGAGGGGAAGTGGGGAGGTACCAGGAGGAGTACAGGGAGGGAAAAGTTTTATGATATAATCATGATGTACATGAGGGGAAAAATCTGTTTCTCTAGTTTTACTTATACTTTAATTTTATATATGCATTCATAATTTTGTATACATATGTCAGTTCTACTTTACATGTTGCCAAGACAAAATACCTAATGAATGAATGAAAGTAAGGGGGGAAGGGTAGACTCTGGCTCACAATTCCAAGTTACAGTCCACCATGGCAGCATGAGCAAGAAGTGGCTGCTCAAACTGTGTTACTGTCAAGTGTGATATGGATGATTGTACTCAGCTTACTTTTTCCCTTTCCTTTAATTTTATCAATATTTATTTGTTTATTTATTGTGTGTGTGTTTTCCTGCTTGCCCCCTGCCATGTGTGTATCTAATATTTTGAAAAATCTCCATGATGACTTCTATAATGGCTGAAGTAGTTGGCTAGTTGGCATTCCCAACCACAGTACAGAAGGGTTTCATTTTGTCCATGTCTTTGTCAGCACTTTGTGTGTGTGTGTGTGTGTGTGTGTGTGTGTGTGTGTGTGTGTGTGTTCAGAGGACAGGTTTCAAGTTTGGCATACCTCCTTCCTATCTGGACATCTGGGCTTTGGAGATCTAACTTTAATCCCTAGTTTTAGAGGCAATCTACTATACCAGTTGTGCCATCTTGCCTACTGGCCCTTTGTAAATTATGTTTCACTGTCTCTTCTTTTATGCACCAGGAGCCAGTCCTCAGGATCCTACTTCAATTAACCTAATGAAGATAATTCCTCACAGACATTACTGGAGGGTAATTTAAACTCTATAACCTGATGGGTGTCCCAGGAGGTTTATCTCTTAGCTGTCTTTAAATCCTGTCAAGTTGATAATCAGTATTTATCATCACAGTTCAAACCCTGGTCAACATGCCACCCAAATACATTGAAATTATACCCTTCCAGCCTTTGCCTCCAAAGCTTCATGTTCATCTCATACACAAAATGTAATCCATCTTTAAAAGTCCCTTAGTTTTTAATGATTTGAAGTTTATAAATTCAGTATAAATTTTTAGAATTCAAGATAATCTCTTAACAGTAAACACTTATAAAATTAAAAGCAGATTACAACTTCCCAAATACAATGTCACAGAACAAATATTCCATTCTGATGTATAGGCTAATCAATGTATGGCAGAATAGAAATCCCTTGATTAGCCTCTGCTACTCTTGGAAACAATTAAACAGGACCCTGTGACCTCAGTTCTAGTTATATATAGATATGTATGTGTGTGTGTGTGTGTGTGTGTGTGTGTGTGTGTGTGTGTGTGTGTGTGTTTGAAACAAGCTACAGCTATTTTGGAAGAGGAGACCCTCAGTTGAGAACATACTTCTATAAGATTGGGCTACGGGCAAACCTTGATTAATGAATGAGATAGAAGGGCTCAGGTCACTATGGGGGTGTCACACTTGGGTAACTGGTCCAGAAATGTCTAAAAGAAACAGTCTGAGTAACTCCTGGGGATAAAGCCAGTAAGTGTACTCCTCCATGGCTTTTGCATCAGCTCCTGCATTCAGGTTCTTACCTTCAGTTTCTGCCCTGACCTCCTTCATTGATGAACTGTTCTGTGCAACTCTACCCTGAAATAAACTCCTTTCTGGATTGCTCTTGGTCATGGTGTTTTGTCACAGCAATAGAAACCCTAATAGAAACCAAAGAGTACACTATTACTGTTAATAGTACCTAATAGCTATAAGAGAATGCACTACTACTGTTACAGACCTGGCCAGGTTGCTTGGGGGAGGATTGTAAGAGTTTGGATTTGGCGTCTAGAAAAGCTACTGAGTATTGAGAACTCAGTGGACTATTTGTGGGAACTTAGACAACAATGTCGAGAGCAGCACAGACAGTGGAGGGCTATCTTGTGAAGTACAGAGGGAGGTTTGAGAGTCCCTTTAAGACTCTATTGGAGATCTTAGATATTTGGAATTAAGAACCACACAAGCTAGAGGCTCAAATTGGTGGAGTTTTGTGCTCAGGACCTTTCTTATTGTCCAAGGAACCTCCAGGTAGTTTTTCTTCAGTGGCACCAATCTCTTTAAAAATGACAGCTCCTTCTCAGCACAACCCAAATGATCTTGGGTTGAAGTTTCCTTTACCAAATATATTTTTTCATAACCTTTACATCTCACTTTACTCCAGTTCTCAGGACATAGGTAGAATGAAGCCAGATTCTTGGCCAAAATATTAGTTGTTCAACTCTTGATAGTGTCCTTGTTTCTCCTGTAAAAACTCAGTTGTTTACATTTCTTCTAGCATTCATGTCCTCAGGCTCCCACCAGAATGGCCTGTTAAGTCTTGTTTCCACTGTAATAGGGCTTTTCTAGCTCTAAATACCAAGCTTTTCTACATTCTAGATACAAAACAGTTCTAAAGTTGTGACAGTTACTGTTAATTGTCAACTTGCCAAAACTGATAATTACTTGTGAGGTAGGAGGATAGGCATACCATATTAATACCCCTAAATTATGGGCAGCACCATTCTGGGTAGGGGGTGCTGGGCTATATAAAATGAAAAAAGTGAGATCACTAGCTTGATTTCATTCCTCTCATTCCTGATTTTGTATGTTATATAACCAATCCTTAAACTTCTGATGTTTTGACTTCACCAGAATGAACTGAAATCTGTCCTGAGAGTCAAATAAACTCATTCTTCCATAAATTACTTTTTCAGTGTATATTATAATCATGTCTTAGTTAAGTTTCTATTGCTGTGACAAAGACAATGACTAAAAGCAGCTTGGGGAAGAAAGGGTTTATTTAACCTCACAAATTACAGCCCATCATTGTGAGAAGTCAGGGCAGGAATTCAAGGTAGGAACTTGGAGGCAAGAACAAAAGTAGAGGCCCTAGAGGAATGCTTCTTACATACTTGCTCAGCCAGCTTTCTTTCACAACCAAGCACAACCTGTACAGGGGTGCCACTGCTCCAAAGGGGCTGGGCTCTTCCACACTGACATCAGTCAATAGAATATCTACCAGTCAATACAATGCCCGCACAGACTTTCCACAGGACAATCTGATAAAAGCATCTTCTTAATTGAAGGTCCCTCATCCCAGATGACTCTAGCTTGTACCAAATTGAAAATAAAAAATAAAAAATAAAAAACTAACCAGTTCAACTGACCCTTTGTCAAATTACCTCTCAAATATATTACTATTAAAACATAACCTTTTCCTTCTTTTTTTTTTTTGAAGCTGAGGATTGAACCCAGGGCTTTGTGTTTGCTAGGCAAGCACTCTACCACTGAGCTAAATCCCCAACCCCAAACTTTCCCTTCTTTGTACCCAAGATCTCATATTAATTTTACAATATAAACCATAGTATAATTTTTTAGAAGTCCATAGTCTTGAAAGTTCAGTTTCTTTAAAAATCTCCAAAGTCTCTCTAAAAATCTGAAATTTCTTAACTGTGGGCTCTTGTAAAATAAAGAATAATTATACAATTCTTACTTCCCTCTTGGGGGAATTTGTGACCAGGACACAGTCACAAATCAGAGCAAACCTAAATTCAGCAGTGTAAAAGTTCAGCGCTTGACATCTAGGACCCATTCAAAAATCCTCTAGGCTCCAAGGGGCCTGGGCATCTCCACCTCTCTAGCTTTGGTATCCTTAGCACACACAACTTGTTCCCTCTTTCCAAATAATCCATGATTTTATCAAGATGACAACAAATAAAATACTAACTAGCGCTTATAGCATGGAGAAAAGAAATTAAGACAACAGGCTAGGAACTACATGGCCAAGCTTATTACAATGACCACCTCCCACTTGTGGTTCCAAGATTCTACTTTAATTACTATACACATTGCTAAGACAAAATACCCTAGACAAGCACCTTAATAGAGTTTGGGTTTGTGCTGACCCCTAGTCCATCATGGTAAAAAAGTCACATCCACCCAAGGTTGAAGTAAATGGTCACATTGCATCCATAGTCCAGAAGCAGAAAGTGATTAATATTTATGGTAACTTTATATCTAGTCCAGGAGCTCAGTCAAAGGAATGGTATCAAGGTAACCTCCCACAGGTATTCTCAGACTCAAGGACAAATAATCCCTCACAGACACCTAGATTTTCTAGAGGACTGTCTTCTAGGTGGTTCTAGATCCTGTCTAATTAATAATCAATATCAGCCATTAGTCTGCATAACGTTTGAGAATTACAAATAAATTCAAATCACATTTGAATTTCTAAAACTGCCTTAATTTATGTAACACAATTATATCCAGTTGCAGCCATTTTCCTGCCAATAACATTACTTAGCTTTTTATGGCTGAAAAGAGCCATTATATATCTACATCACATTTTCTGATTCATTACTCTGTTATTATATACTTAGGTTGCTTGCAACGCTTAGTTATAGTGAATATTGGTGTGATAAACATTAATGTTTAAGTATCTGTTTGATTTAGAATCCTTTAGATAAATATCCAGGATTAGAATAACTGTGTTTTTATGATAGGTCTAGTTTTAATATTTTGACAGACATCATGTTTACTTCCATAGTGGCAGAAGTATTTGGTGTTCTTGCCAACAGTACAGAAGGGCTCTATTTTGTCCACCTCCTTGCCAGTAGTTGTTTATTTTCTGAATGATTGCCATTCTGATTGGGGTAAGACAAAATCTCAATGTTGTTTTGATTTGAATTTCTATGAAAGCTAATGAGGTCGGGCATGTTTTTTTTCTTTCGTGTTATTGCCATTTGTACTTTGTATTTTGCAAACTGTCATTTCATTATCCTATTGACTGATTGGGTTGTTTATTTCTTATGGTGTGATTTCTGAGACCTCTGTATATTCTATATATTAATCCTCTATCAGAGTTTTCTCCAATCCTGTAGATTATATCTTCACTGAATGAACTGTTTCCTTTGATATATAGAAATGCTTTAATTACACAAGGCCCCATTTGCCAACAATTAGCATTATTTCCTGAATAACTTGAGTCCTGTTGATAAACCACCTACATATGTCAATATCTTGAAGTGTTTTCCAACTTTTTTCCTACATTTACAAGTCCTACATTAAGGTCTTTGGTCAATTTGCTGTTGATTTTTGTGGTGAGTGAGAGATAACAATGTAGTTTACATGGCTGTCTATTGTCTTTTTGTCAGAATAACATTTATTGAAAAGACTATTTTTCACCACCATGTGTATTTTGGCATTTGGTAAAGAAACTGTATGGATTTATACCTGAGTATTATATTCCACAGATCTGCTTGTCTGTTTTTGTGCCTGTGCTATATTAGTTTTGCCTTTGTGAATCTATTTTGCTACTTGAAGTCTACTGTAGTAATATCTTCAACATTACACTCTTTTCTCAGGGATGATTTGGTCATCTGGATTCTTTTGTGCTCCCATATAAAAATTTAAAATGATTTTCCTCTGTCTCTCTGGAGAATGGCACTTTATCTTTAATGGGGATTGCACTGAATGTGTATATTGTTTTTGCTAATATACCCATTTTCACATTAATTTATCTAATCCATGAACAAGGAGAGAGACTTTCCATCTTCTGGTGTTTCCTTCAATTTCTTTCTTGGGTTTTTTAAAAGCTTTCTGTAGATGTAACCATCTTGTTAAATAAGAAACACAGAGCCAATTGCAGAGTTATAAGCCAAGAGGTCAGAGCAATAGTTAAGAGCTATAAACCTTGCCCTTCACTGCTGCTCCTGTCCTTCCCACAGCAAGAGACCTACTTCCTGTGTGTTTGTCATTTCTATAGACTTTCTGTTCTGCCTTCTCATTGGTTGTAAACCCAACCACATGACCTCCTCATCACTACCTCCAGGTCTTCTATGGTTGGTATTGAGATTAAAGGCGTGTGTCGCCATGCTGGCTGTATCCTTGAACACATAGAGATCTGCCTAGCTCTGCCTCCCAAGTGCTGGGATTAAAGGCATGCACCACCACCACCCAGCTTCTGCTATGGCTTGCTCTGACCCCAAGGCAACTTTATTAATGTACAAATAAAATCACATTTCAGTACAAATAAAATACCACCATAGCTTTCTTATAGAAGTCTTTCTGTCCTTGGTTAGGTTTTTTACAAGGTATTTTTAAAGCAACTATTAGTGGGATTGTTTCCCTAATTTCTTTTTCAACATGCTTGCTATTCTAATATAGAAAGGCTACTAATTTTTGTATGTTGATTTTGTATATTGCCTCCTTTATGTATATAACATCTAAGAACTGCCTTTATAATTTTATTATATTTTATATATTTTGTGTTCATGTATGTGTGTATGTGGACGTGCACATACCACAGCACACATTTGGCAGTTAGAGAACAATTTGTAAGATTGCAACTCAGCTCCCTGGGTGTAGTGACAGGCTATCTCACCAGCCCAAACTGAAGGGTTTTCTACAGGTGTCTTTGAGGTCTCTTATGTATAGAATCGTATCATCTGAAATAAAGGATAGTTTGATTTCTTTCCTATTTATATCACTTTTACTTCCTTCTCTCATCTCTAGTCAGCTAAGTTTCAAGATCTATATCAAGTAGGAAAGGCGAATGTGAACATTTTTCTTGTGTAGTATAGTAGAAACAAATACTTTAATTTTTGCCCCATTTGCTGTTTGCTATAAGATTGTCATAGGAAGCCTTCATTATTTAAAGATGAATTTCTGTAACTCCTAGTGTCTTTATGGTCAAAGATGGATTGTCACAGGCAGCCTTTGTTATTTTAAGATAAATTTCTCCAACTCACAGTACCTACTTGATAAACCATGAAAGGATGCTCATTTTGTCAAAGGCCTTTTCTACATTTGTTGATATGCTTATGTAATTTCTGTCCTTAAATACATTTTCATATGTATAACATTTGTTGATAATTATATATCAAACCATCTGCATATCACTGTTATGAAAACAACTTGATCTTGATGAATAATGTTTCTTTTGTTTCTTAAGTTTGATTCATTAGGAACTTTTACTTCTAAGTTTACCAGGAAGTTTTGTCTATATATTTGTTTATGTTATATTTTAACCTGTTTTTTGTTATCAAGTTAATCCTACCTTTATAAAAAGAGTTTGACAATATTCTTTCTTGATTGATTTTATGGGAATAGCTTCTGAAGCAGTCTTTTCAGTGTTCTTCAACAACCTGGTGGGTTTCAATGGTGAATTCATCTGGGTTTCTGCTCTTCTTGGGTAAGATATTTTTAAATCTCAAAGCTTGTTGTTTATTATAGATCTCTTAAAATGCTCATCACATCTGAGTTTATTCTGATAAGATAGGTATCCAAAGATTCATTAATTTCTTTTAGATTTTCCAGCATAGTAGAAAATCTAATTAGATATGTCCTAATGATTTTCTCAATTATATTGCTGTCTATAATATATTCCTTTATTGTTTAAATTTATTAGTTTCTTCTCTCTCTCTCTCTCTTTCTCTCTCTCTCTCTCTCCTTTCCTCCCCCTCACTTTCCCCCTCCCTCTCTCCCCCTCCCTCTCTCCCTTTCCTCCCCTTTCTCTCTCTGATCTTAATTATTTGTTTCTATGCTGATTTGGGATTTGCTTTTGTCTTGTTTGGCTAAGGCCTTAAGGTGCATAATTAAGTTATTTATTTGAGATGTCTCTCTCTCTATTTTTTAATGCACGTGTTTGCAACACAGCACTAAACTTCCCTTTTAGGACAGTTTTCATTATATACTATAGGTTTTTATATGTTGTGATTTCATTTTCATGTGATTCTAGAATTTATTTTATTTCCTCTTTTCCTTTCAATGATTCATTCATAATACAGTAGTTTATTTTTTAATCTCTAAGAATTTGTTTCTATTCTATAGTTTCTCTTGCTATTAATTTCTTCTACTAGCTTGTAGTCAGATAGAATGTAGAGAATTATTTCAATTTTCCTTATACTTTTAAGACTTTCTTTGTGTGAAATTATGTGATTTATTTTAGAGAGAAATGATGAGCTGCAGAGAAGTATTTGTAGTGTTTGGATACGTTTGATCAATAACTTCATTTAAGTCACATAATTCTGTTTGCTACTTTTGGGGATGACTGATTAACTAGTGAGAAAGGAATATTGAAATTACCTACTATATTATTCAGGATTCTCTAGAGGAAGAGAACTTACAGAATGACTCTCTATATATAAATATAGAAAGGGGATTTGTTGGAATGGCTTACAGACTGTGGTCCAGCTAATTCAAAAATGGCTAGCTACGAACAGAAGTCCAAGAATCAAATAGTTGTTCAATCCGTGAGGCTGAATGTCTCAGATGCTCTTCAGTATATGTCAGAGTACTGAAGAAGGAGGCTCTAATGCCAGGGAAGGAATGGAATTCATAGTGAAAGCAGGAGCAAGCAGGCAACATGGTAGAGAGGGCAAGAGACAGAGACAGAGACAGAAACTGGATTTGGCATGGGCTTTTGAAACCTCAAAGCATCTCCAGTGACATATTTCTTCCAGCAACAAGTCTACAACTTGTAATCCTTTTAGTCTTTTCAAACAATGTCACTCCCTGGTGACTAAGCATATATATATGCAAAAACAGGCACCTATGGGGATAGGGAGGTATTGGAAAGTTTCTCTGGTCCTACCCAGTCTTGTGGTCCTGCAGCTGCTTATAAAATAATCACTCAGAGATTTAATATTATTTACAAATTATATGGCCTATGGCATGCTTTTGCTAGCTGGCTCTTTCATCTTAAATTAACTCATTTCTATTAATCTATGTTTTGCTACATGGCCATGGCGTTATTGGTCTGCTGGCATCTTGCTTCTCCTTTGGCAGCAGCTAGTGTCTCTCCCTCCTCTCCTTTCTTGTCTTTTATGTTTTCTTGGATTTCCCACTAGACTCTCTAAGCTGCTTTGCCATAGGTCAATGCAGCTTTGTTTATCAACCAATCAAAGCAACACATATTCACAGAATACAGAAAGACATCCCACAGCAGAGGTATTCTTATTCAAACCACCTCACCTACTAATATTGTGTCTGGGTATTCTATAGTTTTAAATGCAGTACTATCTGCTTTATGAAATTATGGATACCTGTGTTAGTTGCATAAATGTCTGAAATTATAATGTTCTCTTCATGCATTGTTTTCTTAATCAGCATGAAATGGCCTTCTGTATCTCAGCTGACTAATTTTTTTAAGGTCTATTTTGTCCATTTCAGAATGGTGGCACATGTTTGTTTCCTCGTACCATTTGATTGGATTGCCTTTTCCATACTCTCTTTCTAAAGTAGGGTCTTCCTCTGATGGTGAGATGAATTTATTGAAGGCAACAAACGTATGTTTTCTATTTTAATACAATTTGTTAGTATGTGTATTTTGATATCAGAATCTAGGGCATTAGTATTTAGAGTGATTATTGAAAGGTGTATATGTCCATCTCTTTCATATTGTTGATTTTGTACTGCTCATTGTTTTCCTATTCCTCATTTGCTTAACTATCATTATAATGTTATTTACTTTTTTCTATAGCCACTAAAATGCATTTATCTTTTTGTTTGGTCCAAAGAATTTTACCAGTGTTTTCTACACAAATATTTGTCTTTTTCTGTGGAGCAGCCATAGATTCATTTAGCCTGTATTATTCTGAAAATTTGTCTTTGTTTTTCAATCACAAGAGACAGTTTTGCTAGGTAATATAAATTGGGTTGGCAGCTGTCTTCCAGAACTTGAAAAAATAGCACTCTAACTCTTATGGGATATTAAGGGTTCTGTTGAGAAATCTGCTGTTATTCTTGGTGGCTGACATTGCTTATGACTTGGTGTTTCTTACTTGAAGCTTCTAATACACTTTATTTGTTCTGTATTTTTAACTGTTCTAACTATAATATGATATGGGAAGTTCATTTCTCGTCTTTTCTTTGGCATTCTAAGTTCTCTTATACATAGCTAGAGTTGTTTTTCTCAAGTTTTCCTATCATTTATTGAAAACATTTTCTTTGCAGTCTCTGCTGCTTGCAGAAGCAAAGTCAGCAGCGGGAGGAGCAGCTGAGAAGCACTAGAGCCCAGGGATCTGTGGAAGTGAGAGTTGCACTCAAGGCTGAACCAAGAGTCAGACCATGAGTGAGACTGATGAAGCCCGAGCTCCTAGTGGCAGGGTTTGCCTGGAACCATGGAGTTGCCCTTGGGGTGGTGGCATTCAGTGGTACAAGCAGGACAATGCTCTCAGAGGAGGACTCCCAATGGAGCAGGTAGTGGAGCCAGGGGTACAGTAGCCACAACGGGCTGTGGCTGGGTTTACTCCTGGAGCCAGGGTTGCTGTATGCAAACCATGGCTTGTAGTAGCAGGAGGAACCTTGAGCCCATGTGGTATAGCAAGAGGCAGTTGAGAGCTCTCAGGCTCTTAGGACTGGGATTGTAAAAGCCTGAACAGAGCTATAAGCTAAAGCCATGCAGTTTCTGTTGGATGGCTATAAGAAAGTCTCTTTCTGGCACCTGCCTGTAATCTCAGCACTCGGGAGGCAGAGGCAGGCCTCTGTGAGTTCGAGGCCAAGCCTGGTCTCCAAAGTGAGTTCCAGGAAAGGCACAAAGCTACACAGAGAAACCCTGTCTCAAAAAACAAGAAACAACAAACAAACAAACAAAGTCTCTTTTGAAAGGACTCTACCCTAGCGAGCTAACTGGTTACACGCTGTAGCAAATTGTCTAGGAAGGCTACACACTGCAAAGCGCAGCTGTAGCTGAGACAAAAGTGCAGAAACTGGTTTGAGCTGAGTTGTTGCACTCAGGGAAACTGTAAAGAAGACCTTGGTAATGGGACTCATCATATGTGGTGCTGTTTGCTTCAGAGTCATTCTGTACAGAGTCTGACATCTGTTCAAAGACCCAGGCCCTCCCAAAGCTATCCTGTGTTTCTCATGTTTTTCTTCTTCTCAGCTAGGCCTTTCATTCTATCTGCAAGTTCCTTATTCTTCTCTCCTCCTCATAGGAACCCCGTAAAAAGTAGGGGCAGGTCCCCACACTGTTGGAGACAAGAAGTGTACTGTGAGTGCTGGGGAGGTTGCTTACTTGGTAAGAAAACCAGGTGTGCAAACTTGATGACATGAGTTTGATCCCTAGCACTCATGTAAAAGCCAGATGTGGTGATCTAGCTAGTATAACTATGCCACTCAGAGGCAGATGCAAGAGAGACCTTACCTAAACAAGGTATAAGTGGAAAACTGATTCCGGAAAATTGTCTTCTTTCTTCCACAACATGCCTTGCCATGCACACACCCTCACTCACATACATTGATATATATGATAATGATTTGAATGAAGATGTTTTCTATAGGCATATATATATATATATATATATATATTTATATTTATAAATTTGTATTATGTTTTTATTATTGAAAACAGTTTTTAAAATTTAAATATATTTTAATCATATTCTTCCTTTCCCCCAAGGCCTTCCAAATCCTCCCCACCTCTCTACTCACCCAATTTGAAGTGCTTTCTCCAAAAAAACAAAACCAAAACCAAAAATAAACAAACACAAACAAACAAAAACACAAAATGGTTGGTCCCCAGTTCATGGAACTGTTTGGAAAGGATTGGAAGGTATAGCTTTGTTGGAGGCGGAGTGTTACTGGGGGTGGACTTCGAGGTTTCAAAAGCTTATATCACTACTCCCCTTACTTTCTTTCTCTGCCTCTTGCTTGTTGATGTAAACTCTCAGCCCCTTCTCCAATGCTGTTGTTGTCTGCTATTATGCTCCCTGCCATGATGGTCATAGACTCTGTGAGTTCCAAATTAAATGGTTTCTTTTACACAAAATTAACTAATTAATTAATTTTTAAAAGTTAAAAAAAAAGGAAGCATTTTGAGAAACTCCTATTTCAGTATTCTATTGTCCCTGAAAGAAACCTACTTAAATTAAGAATATAAATCATGGTCATTTATACAAGTCAGTATTCTGAAGAAGTCAGTACACTGCAGGATTGGTACATTATTCTGTCCTACTTGAATACCACCCATATTCTAACCTGAAAATGGAATGTCTGTTCTATCAGGTTCAGAGTAGCTGGATTTATGTTGAGGTCTTTGATCCACTTGGATTTAAGTATTGTGCATGGTGACAGATATGGATCTATTTGCAGCCTTCTACACATTGACATCCAGTTATGCCAGCACATTTGTTGACAATGCTTTCTTTTTTCCATTGTACATTTTTGGCTTCTTTGTCAAAAATTATATGTTCATAGGTGTGCAGGTTAATGTCAGGGTCTTCAATTCAGTTCCATTGGTCCATATGTCGGTTTTTATGCCAGTACCAAGCTGTTTTTATTATAGTAGCTCTGTAGTACAGCTTGAGGTTGGGGATTGTGATACCTCCAGAGGTTGTTTTATTGTACAGGATTCTTTTGGCTATCCTGGGTTTTTTGTTTTTGCATATGAAGTTGAGTATTATTCTTTCCAGATCTGTGAAGAATTGTGTTGGTAATTTGATGGGAATTGTGTTGAATCTGTAGACTGCTTTTGGTAAGATCACCATTTTTACTATGTTAATCCTGCCTATCCATAAGCATGGGAGATTTTACATTTTCTGACATCTGCTTCAATTTCTTTTTTCAGGGAGTTAAAGTTCTTGTCATATAGGTCCTTTCACATGCTTAGTTAGAGTAACCCCAAGGTATTTTATATCATTTGTGGCTATTGTAAAGGGTGATATATCTCTGATTTCCTTCTCAGCCTGTTTGTCTATTGTATATAGGAGGGCTACTGAATTTTTTCAGTTGATCTTGTATCCTGCAATATTGCTGAAGGTTTTTATTAGCTGTATCAGTTCCTTGGTTGAATTTTTGGGGTCACTCATGTATACTAACATGTCATCTGCAAATAAGGAAAGCTTGAATTCTTCCTTTCCAATTTGTATCCCCTTAATCTCTTTGTTGTCTTATAGCTCTGGCTAGAACTTCAAGTACTATATTGAATAAGTAGGGGGAGAGGGGACAGCCTTGCCTTGTTCCTGATTTTATTGGTATTATTTTGAGTTTCTCTCAATTTAATTTGATGTTGGCTGTTGGCTTGCTGTAATTGCCTTTATTATGTTTAGGTATGTTCCCTGTATTCCTGATCACTCCAAGACCTTTATCATGAAGGGATGTTGGATTTTGTCAAATGCCTTTTCTGCATCTAGTGAGATGATCATGTGTTTTTTATTTTTTCTTTGAGTTTGTTTATATGGTGTATTACATTGATGGACTTTAGTATGTTGAAGCACCCTTGCATCCCTGGGATAAAGCCTACTTGATCATGATGGATAATTGTTTTGATGTGTTCTTGGAGTCTGTTTGCCAGAATTTTATTGAGTATTTTTGCATCAATGTTCGTGAAGGAGATCAGTCTGTAGTTCTCTTTCTTTGTTGCATCTTTGTTTGGTTTAGGAATCAAAGTAATTGTAGCCTCATAGAAGGAGTTTGGTAATATACCTTCTGCTTCTATTGTGTGGAACAATTTAAAGAGTATTGGTATTAAGTCTTCTTTGAAGATCTGGTAGAATTCTGCAGTGAAGAGAAATTAGGAAGTACTCTTAAACGCATTGGCACCGGAGATCACTTTCTAAATATAACACCAGTAGCACAGGCACTGAGAGAAACCATCAATCATTGGGACCTGTTGAAACTGAGAAGCTTTTGTAGAGCAAAGGACACGGTCAACAAGACAAAGCAACAGCCTACAGAATGGGAAAAGGTCTTCACCAACCCCACATCTGACAGAGGGCTGATATCCAGAATATATAAAGAAGTCAAGAAATTAGACATCAAAATGCCCAACAGTCCAATTAAGAAATGGGCTATAGAACTAAACAGAGAATTCTCCACAGAGGAAGTTCATATGGCTGAAAGACATTTAAGGAATTGCTCAGCGTCCCTAATTATCCGGGAAATGCAAATCAAAATGACTCTGAGATACCACCTTACACCTGTCAGAGTGGCTAAGATCAAAAACACAGAAGACAGCTTATGCTAGAGAGGATGTGGAGCAAAGGGAACTCTCCTCCACTGCTGGTGGGAATGCAAGCTTGTACAGCCACTTTGGAAATCAATATGGCACTTCCTTAGAAAATTGGGAATCCATCTCCCCCAAGACCCAGCTGTAGCACTCTTGGGCATATACCCAAGGAATGCTCAATCATACCACAAGGGCATTTGCTCATCTGTGTTCGTATCAGCTTTGTTTATAATAGCCAGAACCTGGAAACAAGCTAGATGCCCTTCAACTGGAGAATAGATAAAGAAAATATGGTACATATATACAATGGAGTACTACTCAGCAGAGAAAAACAATGACATCATGAGGTTTTCAGGCAAATGGATGGATCTAGAAAAAATCATCCTGAGTGAGGTAACTCAGACTCAGAAGGACAAGCATGGTTTGTACTCACACATAGGAGGATACTAGATGTAAAACAAAGATGACTAGACTGCTACTCACAACTCCAGGGAGGCTACCTAGAAAACGGGACCCTAGGAAAGACCCAGGGATCACCCAATTACAGAGAAATGGATGAGATCTACATGAGCAACCTGGACGACAGTGGAAGTAATGAAGGGCAAGATTTGAGGGTAAGGAAACTCAGGGGAGCAGGGGGTCCCAGCTGGATCAAGAACAGAAAGGGAGAATGAGGAATAACAGACCATGATAAATGAGGACCACATGAGAAAAGGAATAGGCAGAGTGCTGGAGAGGTCCCCAGAAATCCACAATGATATATCCTCTGTAGACTGGTGGCAATGGTCAAGAGAAAGCCTGATCTGACCTAGTCTGGTGATTAGATGACTAAACACCCTAACAGTCGTCTTGGAACTCTCATCCAATAACTGATGGAAGTGGATGCAGAGATCCTCAGCCAGGCCCCAGGTGGAGCTCCAGGTGTCCAACTCTTGAGAAAGAGGAGGGACTGCAAGAGCGTGAATTGTTGAATCCAAGATTGCAAAAATCACAGGGACAAATAGCCAAAGTAATGGAAACACATGAATTATGAACCAAAGGCTGTGGAGCCCCCAGCTGGATCAGGCCCTCTGGACAAGTGAGACAATTGAATAGCTTGAACTTTTTGGGAGTCACCCAGGCAGTGGGACCAGGACCTGTCCTTATTGCATGAGCTGGGTGTTTGGAACCTTGGGCTTATACAGGGACACTTTGCTCAGCCTGGAGGGAGGGGACTGGACCTGCCTGCCTGTACTGAATCTACCAGGTTGAATTGAATCCCCAGGGGAGTCTCAGCCCTGGATGAAATGGGGATGGAGGGGAGTGGCTGGGGGGAAGGTAGGGGTGTGGGGGGAGGACAGGGGATCCCATGGCTGATGTGTAAAATTAAAACACATAATAATAAAGAAAAAAAAGAAAAAAATACCTTAAAACCAAAAAAAAAAAGAAAATGGAATGTTTTCAACCCTGGGTTTCAATTTTCAAACATTTGAACATTTACTATGTATGGCTGGATTATTTTTTTATACAAAAGGAATTGTTCATACATCTGCAAAGTATTCAATATAAAAATCTAGGCTGGGTGGTGGTAGCACCTGCCTTTAATAATCCCAGCGCTCAGCAGAGCCAGGCGGATCTCTGTGAGTTCAAGGCTATACTGGTCTACAGAGTGAGATCCAGGACAGGCAACAACACTACATAGAGAAACCCTGTCTCAAAAAACAAAAAACAAAAAACAAAACAAAAACAAAAACAAAACCCCCAAAACCAGAAGAAAATTTACAATTACTGTTTCCCTGACATCATCTTGTAAAATCTTTTATATACTCTATGTTAGAGTGGAAGAGACAAATTCCTCATAATTTGACATAGGAATGGTGACTCACTCCCTAGCTCTAGCCTCCAAATGTGTAGCATGAAAGAACAGTGGGGCTACTTGAGACTACAGGGATGATATGTGAACATCTCTGCTTTCCATCCCCAGTAGCTCTGTGATTAGTGGCCAGCAGAGGGACCATGATTGTCTCACCCAGCAATAGTTATGGTTAGAATAGTTTTGTCTCTTTATGCTGCATTTTTTCTGTCTTTTTCCTAGAAGAAGGCTTTTCTTTGGACTTCTTTGGCCTGCTTGTGTTTTCTGGCTGCAGGTCTCTCAAGCAGTGATGTTTGGGCACATAAAGTTGAAAACAGCAACAACTCCGGTAGTTCACTGGCTGGCCATTTTTCAAACCTGCAGTCACCAGCTTACTAGTCATGTTTTCTTAGTCTTTCTGTATTAGTCTATGAATCTAAGTTTTAAAAATAAATTAATTTAAAATTACTAACCAATAATTACAAACGTATATAGTGATTAAGTGAATGACCAAATTGTGTACATATAACTATCTGAAGTTTTAAAATATGGATAATTTATTCATATTATATATTTTTACTCATGTTTTTCTTTAATCTGCCTGTGAAATATTTATTTTTTCCAAAAATTAAAAATAAATAAATATTTAGAAATATAAAATATTGATGTTGTAACCTAGACAGAGTCCTAAGAATTCCAATAGAATCTTTTATGAATGATGTGTTTTTCATTTCTCCTCAGGGCATCAATGTATACAATTTATTCTTAACATCAGATTTATAAGACCATAAAGCTTATATTATAATCCTAAAACTTAGATATTATACACTTATGTGAAAAATGTACTTGATACTTAATATTAATGCAGCCAATGTAGAGATTTGACTTAAAGATTAATAGCTAAAGTTGCACACATTTTGACCAATTCTTCTACATAAATATAGTCACATATGTGTGTAATTGTAGTTCTTCTCAACAAACATATTGAATTTGCCCCCATTTAATTTTATTGCCAGTGTACAAAACAAATATTTATAGTCTATATAAATATCAATGAAACATATTTGGTGCAAAAGATATGTATGAGTTCAGTTAGAAAAAATAATTGAAAGCAAATTGGTCAGACAACAGAGGATACAGTTCTATTTCTTTTTTTTTTTAAATTTGTTTATTTTTTAGTTTTATAATTTAATGTAATTTTACATATCAGCCACAGATTCCCCTGTCCTCCCTTCTCCTGTCCCCTGCCCTCCCCCCAGCTCCCCCCCATTCTCATCTCCTCCAGGGAAAGGACTCCCCTGTGGACTCAGCTCAGCCTGGTGGATTCAGTCAAGCTCCCAACCTGATCAGGCCTTCTGGATAAGTGAGAGATTGGATTAGCTTGACCTATTTGGGAGGCCCCCAGGCAGTGGGACCTGTCCTTAGTGCATGGGCTGGCTGATTGGAACTTGGGGCCTATGCATGGTTATATTTCTTGGAGTTTTTGTTGTTGTTGTTGTTTGGTTTTTTGAGACAGGGTTTCTCTGTGTAGTTTTGGTACCTGTCCTGGATCTCACTTTGTAGACCAGGCTGGCCTGGAGCTCACAGAGATCTGCCTGGATCTGCCTCCCCAGTGCTGGGATTAAAGGCATGCACCACTGCTGCCCAGCTGGTACTAGAATGGAATCTATACCCTAATAAGAACAAGACTTACTTCATATCATATCTCTGTGTTTTCTTTCTTTTTCTTTTTTCTTTTTTTTTTTTTTTTTGGTTTTTCAAGACAGGGTTTCTCTGTGTAGCTTTGCACCTTTCCTGGAACTTGCTTTGTAGACCAGGCTGGCCTCAAACTCACAGAGATCCACCTGCCTCTGCCTCCTGAGTGCTGGGATTAAAGGCGTGTGCCACCACCGCCCGGCAAAGAAAGAGAACATTACTCTTTTGTTGTTCTGGTTTTGTATTTTTTCTTTTCTTTCGAGGATCGAACCCAGGGCTTTGTGCTTGCTAAGCAAGCAGTCTACCACTGAGCTAAACCCCCAACCCCTTGTGTTTTCTTATTGTGATGATTAATTTTGTTAAGTTTACACGACTTCTAATCACCTGTAAAGAACCTTAGTGAAGGGCTGTCTGTGTGGGTTTGACTTATGTGCATATCTGTAAGGAGGATAATTGGTTAATTATTAATTAAGTTAATTTAATTAAATTGGTTAATATGAGAAGACCCTGTCACTGTGAGCAGTATCATTTCTTAGACATAGAGTCTTGAACTGGCAAGCAAGCAAGAGAGTATATATGCATTTATTTCTCTTCTTTGTTGACCGTGGATGTGAAGTGACTAGCAGTTTGAAATTCCTGTTTTGATTTTCCCATGATGATGACCTGTAAGCTAAAACAAGGCTCCTTTCCCCTAATTCGCTTTTTGTTGGGGTACTTTATCACAGTAACAGAAATCAAACCAGGGCATCCCTTTTCCCTTTGCCTAACTATAGGAATATATATAGTTTTTCTTTTGACCATAATATACATAGGTTTTGTTTGACACACTGCAGACAGATTAAGTCACAGATTCTATGGTTGCCCCTGAGTAACCCTAGTGATTTTTCCTACAGTTTCCTAGAGAATGATAAACAGATACAAATAGTCCTGTTCAAACTTCACATCTAGAGTCCAGAAATAGGAATATACCTGCCTTAATATTAGCTTAAGATAAGCCAAGTCATTCCATCTGACATTGAGTCATGTCTGCCTTTCTTCTGACACAAATTCTGACACTTAATCTTGTTGCATCCACAGTCACGCTTTTGTAAGATCTCCCAATAAATGGTGCTGTGTGCAACCCTAAATCTGTTTGCCTTGTTTTCTTTAGTCCCATGGAATCTTGTGCCAGTTCTCAATGTGGGGAACAGCTTGTAATGGAGCATGCACAATGTAGGTGGTGATGGAGAAATATCTTATTATATTAGATACATAATCAGTGCCTTATTTAGGCCTAAGTTCATTTCCCACAGATAATGTATTTAAGTCTAAATGGAAAAGTGGACATGGTTTGATTTATTTCTTTCTGAGGAAAAAAAAGACACACTTTCAGCATGCTTTAGGGTAATTATATTTAGATAGCACATCTTAAATTTAATATAAAGGAACATAAGATGCACATGCTTTGGTCTATGGAGGTAGAATGGGATTTCTTTTGACTATGTACTCCAATGCTAGTAAATATTAATACTCTCCTTGTGGGTGATTTGGGGTCAGCTTCATCACAATAAAATTAAGCTGTTAAAATTTTGATTAAAAGATGTATTGCCTAGAATTTATATATTTATGGATGCTTTCTACAATGCCTCTCAATAAAGCCACCAGTAAACAGATTAAATCATTGTGTATCTACTCAAAGGTCTCAAGAAAGTTATTAGTTTGGAAGGGTTCCTTCTAAACTTTTGAAAATAAAATATATTCTTTTGAAGGATGATTCTAATTAATCTTAATAAAAATGAAGAGCAAATATTGGGGTAATAGCCTGAAAGATAAGAGAAACAGAGTAGCAGCCACTAGAGACTTCTTACCCCCACAAATCCTCAGACTGAAACGGGGCTTGAGGTCTTGTCTCCACTGCCTTATATTCCTATCTTTACTTCCCAAGTGCTGTGATCAAATGCATGAGCCTCCCATGTGCTGGGATCAAAGGCATGAGCCTCCCAAGTGCTGAGATTAAAGGTGTATGCCCACCACTTCCTCACCTGTATGGATTACTAGTGGCTCACTTGGCCTTCTGATTTCTAGGCAAGTTTTATTTGTCAGAAACACAAACAAATATCTAACAGCACTCTTTGCTTGATATGTCATCAAGAGCCCATCTACATTTCTTGCTCCAACCCTTCCTCCTGTCATATCAGCATCTTTGTTGCCATATCTCCTCATATTGTCATATTGGGTAAGCCAGAATAGTCTCATAATTCTTAAACTACTTCTACAAGGTTCTTTCTATATTATAAAGTAGCATATTCCCAAGAACCAATGGCACAACATGGAAATCTCTGGGGCTTCAATATTCTGCCTTCCACAAAGTCTCTGAAATTTAGTCTAGAGCACTGATTCTTCATGGTGTGACTCTTTAATAAAGTTCCTCATGTTGTGGTGACCTTCCCCCAACAGTAAAATTATTATTGTTGCTACTTCAAAATTGTCATTTTGCTACTATTATGAATCATAATGCAAGTACCTTATATGCAGATGGTCTTAGGGGATACCTGTGAAAGGGTTGTTCCATCCCCAAAGGGGTCATGACCCACAGGTTGAAAACTATTGGTCTAGATTTTTCTTTTAATGAGCTCTATGTCCCGGGTATGAACATTGTTACTGGGCTTTGATATCCTCAGCCTAGCCCTGGTGTCCATGCATCGGATCTCCTGCATGCCCTCTAGCTCTGACATTTCATGCTTCACAGCCACAGCCACAAAACCAACAGTATATCATGCCCAAATATTTCTTTCCCAATGAAAAATTATATTCTAGAAGAAATTGTTCTTAATCTAGGGAATGAGTCGTGGACATTCTACTACATCTTAGCCAAACATACTTCAGGAACCTTATTAGAGAACATGGAGAAAGATAATATTGTTTATCTATAAGACCTGCTTGGTACCTTTACTTATCAGCAGAGTCTGGAGGGGGACATTCTAAACTTCTGAAATGGTTTTATCTCTAACTAGACAAGCAAAGAGGACTGATGTTAGCATTCTACTTACCATCTGTGATCCAGGTAGGACTTCTAGATTTCTCTGTCCCTTTTCCTTTAATAGATGTACTTTTAGAAACCCAATGCATTAATGAGCTTTAAAGGAACAGTGTGTGAAATCTTATTTATTTGAGTCCCAAACTGTTGCAGATGACCTGTTTGTCACAGACTACATTAGTGTTGCATATGTTACTCTGTAGGTCTTCCAAATAACAGTTTAAAATTACAATATTTTGTATCTTCATTTGAGTTGTGTGATAGGTAGTATTAATATCAACTTGTCACAATCTGTAATCACTTAGAAGACAAGCCTTCAGGCACACTTGTAATGGACTGTTTAGCCTCTGGACATGTCTGTGAGGTATTACATTGATCATGTTAAGTGAGGGTTGGAGACTTACCCCAAAACTGCAGAGCACCTTTCCCTTGGGTAGGGTGTTGGACTGAAGAGAAAGGAGAAAGCTAGCTGAAAAAAAGTATTTGTTGCTATCCCTTCCTGACTATTAGGATGCCATGTGACTAAAAGTCTCAAGCTCATGCTGCTGGCTCTGACTCTGCAACCTTGACCTCTGACCTAAAGTCAACCTTCTTTTCTTTAGTTGTTTTGTGAAGCATTTTATCACAGCATCTGGAAAAGAAACTAAGACAATTGATCAAAATATTTGTGCCATTGCAAGATCTATTTTCCCCAGTTCTATTGTAGTTTCCAATTTCACAGGGCAAATCAAGAATTTAAGGAAAATCCCCTGTACACACTACAGAGAACATGCAGAAACACAGTGACTTTAGTAGGTGCCATTGTCCATCAGTTAATAAGCCAGGAACCCCAAATCTCATCTTCCAAGCTTTATATATGGTCACTATGCTTTTCTAGAAACTAATTTTCATTAAGAATATGCAAAATCGCTCCTTTCTTTTTGGTGTTTCAGACAAGGTTTCCAACAGGGCATCTTTTACAATCTCACCTTCCCTCTTAAGATTCATCATTCTGCTATACTTTATGTTAATCTTACATTGACACCTATTCCATTGTGGTATTGAATTGCTTTGTTTGAAAAATTGCCTGTGGTAGATAGGGGTCAGACTTCACTTTAAATGCCAGTTCTCACACTGAGTGAGTTTGTTTCAAACACATAATCTCTTTGAAATTCAGTTTTCTCATTCATAAAATGGCTTTCAATAATTAACTTTGGAGAGTCTCCAAGCACTGACATTCAAAGACTCAATTTTCTAGCCCTTGTGTATCCGATTTTGTTAGCTTAATTGAATGTCTAGTAACGGCATCCACTTTTGCCTCCGAATTTATCTCCTTTTTCAGTTCTAATCAGAAGAATATGCTATTATGCTTAAAATTGCATAATGCTTCCATTTGTTTAGTACAAATGTGTAAGAGTGAAGACAAAGCCTTGAACTTGCAGCAACAAATATTCCATCTTAGATGTTCATCTGTAACTCAGCATACGTTTTTAGGCATACAGACAGGATACTTGCAAAAAATATCAAAGACAACTTTTTCCCCCAATATTATAAGTGATTAAATCAAAACAAACAATAGCTCTCTTACTTAATAAGAAGAAACATGTTTCTGTAGCCTCACACAAACATAAGGCAGAGTATCAAATGCTCTATTATTTCTAAGATTTAGCACCAAGTATCTGAGTCAGGCAGCGACTGGTAAAAATCTGATACTGTTGCTATCAACAGGTTTTGCAAAAGTGATAGGAAAAGCCAGGACCTTTTACTCTAAAATTATCTAAATTGTATGAGAACTTGAGTCATCCATTTCGAACTATTCTCTTACTGATGCTCCAGCTTTGTTTACAAGGAAAATGACTCAGAGATAAAGTGAAGAGAAACAGGCCAAAGAAGAAACTGAATTAAAATACAGCTCTCCAGTTATTCACTCCAGTCTTTTGTCTGGGTTCATTATTCAGTATTTTGCTTTTCTCTGGAATTAAAGGCAGGATATTTACAGAGAACCTTTGCATGGTGGGTTAACTCTTCTATGCTCTTTTTTCTTTTGCTTCTCTTATCTACTGCTCTTTGTTATCTGAGCAGTCTCCTCCTTATCAAAGGACTGGGGCTCTGTTACATACGTGTAATTTACATCCACTGAAATTCTAAAAGTTCCTGTGTATCAACCCTTCCTCCCCATCTTAGAGATAAGAGCCATCAGTCAAGATAAGGTTTCAGTTCTTACTTTGTACTATTAAAGTTTACAACTGATTACTAACTTCAAATATGTTCATACATTTGCATATTTACTGCTGCTGATAAAATGCTACAATCAAATATCTCTGATCTTCACAATTCCTGGGTCTGATTTGAGACCTAAATTAAAAGCACTGTTGCTTCTCTGTAGACTGCTGAATCTCAGAAACTTCTTTTGGAACTTTGCTTTTTCTGTAGGACATTAAGAAATAAAAAGTCATGTCCTTCCTAAATAGTACCCCTTAAAAAGGATATTATTTCTGTCTCAAGTTTTAGAGTGGTTTAATTTTCATTTGTAAGTTTAAATGAAAACAATACTTCTAGAAGTTAAATATCACAATATTGTATAAGTTCTAAACATAGCAGACACGCTTAAGTTTCTCATTTACAAAGTGAATATGGATTTATATTCTGCAAAAGGTTGGAATTTTTAAATTTGTTTCAATTTTAAAGTTGCATTCCTTATTAAAAAAAACTACTTGTAGATGATAAGAGCCTGCTGCTAATTATAAAACACACACACACACACACACACACACACACACACACACACATATATATATATATATATATATATAATGAAATTGTCAAAGAATAGATTTTAAAAGTTCTTAAAAATAAAAAAGAACTAGTTTCTCTGCCCTGTCCCTTTGTTGTAACAATAATATTAGAGACAGACTGATGAAGCCTGATGCCAACTGACAGACATCATGAACATACAGTCTCTAGAAGGGCCTTGGTAGTTATTGACTTAGAGCTATCCAATCTTGAAGTTTTCCATTTGTACATGGAGTTAAACTTTGAACAGGGAGTTCTACATTTTCACTTCTCACTGAGACCCATCAATTACATAATGGATCTTGTTGATAATAGCACGAAATATCCTGAATCCCTGTATGCAGAAGAAGGCAATGCCCTTAGACCATTTTGCAAAGGGTATTTTCTACTGTACTAAGACAAACAGTAACAAACCGTAAACTCCTTGAAATAGGAAATCCATAACTCTACATTGAGAGGGATGATGTTTTAAAGTCTGATTATAAAAAGGAACAGAGAAGTAAATGAACAAGAAACCAATATTAATGTGTATGTCTTTTTTTTTTTTTTTTTCTTTTCGAGACAGGGTTTGACCAGGCTGGCCTCAAACTCATAGAGATCCACTTGGCTCTGTTTCCTGAGTGCTGGAATTAAAGGCATGTGCCACCACCACCTGGATGTATGTGTCTTTTGAAACAGATAAATCTGCATTACTCTTAAAGGTGAAGATATTTTGGTTTTACCCTTTTGGTGATATGAACCATTCATGTAAAATATACTAAATTCAGGATTTTAGTGGCTATAAAAGAATATAAGTAAAAAAGCATTCGGAATTTAACACTTATTCTTTTTCTTTATGTTTATATAGATATGATATAGGGTTTAAAAATGAAATATGCACTTTATCTTTCATTCCTGGAAAGCAAACTCTCAAGTTGTTAAATGCCTCAAGAATCAGAATTTGGTACAAAAGGCAATCAACAATCAGGTGAGAATTGACCTGTGGTGTCAGAAATCATTAGGTACCTTGCCTTTGACTTTAATATGATGGTAGCTTAATTTAATTTATTATTATTATTATTATTATTATTATTATTATTATTATTATTATTTTGTAAATAAACACTCTGGAAGATGTCTTCTCAGTTGGGAGAGTTCTTGAAACTTCCTATATATCCATAATGGCAAACTGTGCTCTTCTTAACTTTCCAGAGTGGGTTTGGTCTAGAATTATGCCCAGTATCTAAGGTAGGCAAACTCAAGTCTTTTTCCCTGAACTTTGAAACTGGAAAAAAACAAAGAGCAAAGAGAAAGAGAGAAAGCAATGCTCCTGTGTGAACTAGTAAGCCTAGCAGGTACAGTTGTCACCTCTGCCTGTCAGTCAAGAGAAAATCAGCAGGGGCTCTGAGGAAACACAGAGAGAACAACAGGTAGAGGAAGAAAATTAAGCATGGCTGCTTATCCTTACCTACATAGGATTACATTTAAAAAGGTCATTAAGAGGGGAAATTGTAGTAAACCTTATTTCACATACATGAAAATTGCTATTATGCAGCAATTCAATATTAATTTGGGGAATTTTAATAATTGAGGGTTATATCAACAAAACATAACATTAAATGTTAATAGCTTTTATCTGGATTAATGCATTACTATTGCAATCTTTGTTTTTTTCATATATGTTTTCAAAGTATTTTTAATAAAATAATGTCTTTTTATCATAAAATACAAGTTATTATCTCTTTAATTTTCGGAACTGCACTTGTTAACAAAGGGGCCCTAATTGCCCAGAAAATTCTGTTAGAAACCCAAGGACATTTTATTGTGTATTATATAATTATTGCTTACCAGTATTTTTTTCCTAGTTTGCATTTAATGTTGTATTGACACTTCAGAAGCTTTTTCAGAAGTAATAGAGAAATTACTAAGCAATGGTTTCTTTTTAAGTGCTTCTATATTTATAGTACTAAAAAAAAATAAGCATAGCTAGCCTGATTTGTTGTTTGCTGTAACAAGGTGAGAAACTGAAATATAGGGAAAAGGAGAACATGTTTTTAAATGTTGTGGTCTAAGAATGGAATTATTGTTACTTTTAAAAAATTAGTTAACATTTTCCTTTGGCAAATGTCAGGTTGCCCTATGCAAATTAAACACATAGGTAGCAATACAGAAATTCAACAGGTAATAATAATGTGAAAAATATAGGTAATACAGGTAATAATAATGTGAAAAAACATCCAAATTCATGTCAAGTTCATGGCAGTATTATGTATTTTTTAACATTGTAAGAATGTTATTCTATTAGTGAGTTTATTTGACTATGTTATTCTTAGTGCTGATCACACAATTGTTCTCCCTCCAATAACAAGCGAAAATAGAAATCAGTTAAAATAATAATCTGAGTCCATAGGCCTGTAAGCTTTGAGGGGCTCAGATATTTCAATGGCCTCTAAAAAAAAAATCTTAAAAGTTTTCATTATCTGAGAATATTAGTGCAATCAAAATAGCAGCACATCTATTCATAATAGGACTAAAGACACTTTTATTCCATGGGAAGATAACCTTTATAAAAAACAAAAAACAAAAAACAAAACTTAAATAGTAGCACAAATATAAAAGCCAGAGACAGAGGGAGATGACACAGTTATCAGCAAGGAAAAGAGTAAAAACTCTCGGAGATCACCAACTCAGCATGGTGAAGCCAAGTAAGGTACTGAAGCCAACAGAAAGACCAAATATGGGGTCTGGTAGTTAGTCTGTGCATATATACTGCTTGTGTTTATTTCTTGTATTTGTACACAGTCACTTCTCAACCTTTTCTACTTCAAGTTGAAAAACAATGCAGCAAAATTATGTCCTATTTTAGGACTCTAGGTAAAACTGTACCTCAATACACAGTTTCTCCCCAAAGCAATTATTTCAGGGTTTGAGGAACATACCTTGACCCATTGACTATATATTTGTCCTCTTGTCTCCACATCACAGGATAACTTAAAGCTGAATCATGAGATGTTTGAACAGTCTCTGCTTATTCTTAACAATTAGGATCCCCTTGTTGATCACTGGGCTATTTTTACATATTAAATGCTTTCATGTGGCACGATCTGCCATCAAGATGCTGAAGTAATAAACAATCTATGAATGGACAAATCAAGAAGCAAATGATAGTACATTCAACTCATCCCAATTGTTGATGAATTACATCAGTATCTGAGAGTTTATGGGCTGGAGATAGGACACTCTGTGAAGCTGTTTATGTCAAACCAATAAAGAAAAAATTCCCACCATCTACATGACTTTTCATTTAAAGCATCCTTTTTTTATTTCTTTGAGTATTTGCAGGAGATGTGTCAGAAGGCTCCAAAGATCAGAAAACAAACATTTCAAACTTCATTGTATCCATCTATCAATAGGGAGTGTACCACTTTCTCAAGATATGACTTTCAATTGGGCAATTTGGTGATGAATTTTCATAAACAATTTGATTAGAAACAAAAAAAAATCATCAAAACTCACTTAAAGGTGTGTCTATAAGAATGTTTCCATAAAGCTCTAACTGTGGAAGGAAGAGCCACATTTAATATGAGCAGCACTATCCTGTAGGCTGGGGACCTACCCTGAGAAAAGGGGGAAAGAGAGCCAAGTAACAGCAATTCATTTCCCTGCTTCTTGACTGTTGCTACAGTAGGGCCAGCTGCTCCATTATTCTGCCAGTATGACTTCCTGCCATATTTGAATATACCAAAAAGGTGTGAACTAAAAATAAACCCTCCCTTCTTTAAGTTACTTTTGTCAAGTGTCTTGTTTATGAATGAGAGAAGTCACTAACAGTTAGTGTCCAGAATGGGGCTGTTGCTATGGTAAACCTGATATGGTCCTCAGGCCCTTGTAGCTGTTGATTTCAATGTAGAGACCATTGATATTACATTATGGGTGGGGAGAAACCAAAACCAAAAAAACTGGCTTCATTTTGCCCATGTCCTGAGAACTTGTGTGAGACTGAATTAAAAACTAATGAACTAATTTGTTTGGTGTTAGGTCTTAAATCTGGGACAAAGGCTAACTGAGGTGTCTATTAACATAATGAAGCAGATGCTGTTTACCAGTCTCTCTCAGTACCCTGGCATACCACACAGGGTCTGGGCTGGGCTTTGCCTTACCCCTTCTCTGATTCCTATATAACCTAGCCTCTTGGCCTCTTGGCCTTTTGGCCCTTGATCTTGGTCTTTTTCCTTTCCCCTCTCCTCACATGACCTGCTTCAGTCTGCTGGGCATGTTCATTCTGGACTTTTCCAGATAACTCTGGTCTTTTTGTCTGTGTTCTTCTTTATATCTGTAATAAAACCCTCAACTCCATTCATACCCTACTTTTACTATTTAAAAAAAATTATTTGGCAGAGGATATAACAAGATAGTTATATTGGTTACTTTTCCATTGCTGTGATAAAATACCACAACCAAGGCAACATATAAAAGAAAGCATTCAATTGGATAACTTTCAGAGAGCTGGATAGCATGATGGTAAACTAAAGGCATGGCTCCAGGAACAAGTGAGTGTTCATATCTTCAACTTCAAACAGGGGACACAGAGAATATACTTGGGATGACAGGAGGCTCTTAAAACCTCAAGCCATTATCCAGTGACATATCTCTTCTATCAAGGCTGTACCTTCTAATCTCTTCCCAAAAGTTCTATTAACTGGGGACCAAGTGTCTTAGAGTTTTTATTGCTGTGAAGAGACTGAATAAAATGTAGAAAGCAAGCTGAAAATCAGTTTTCTTCTCTCTCTCTCTCTGCTTCCTGATTTCTATGATGATGGAATGTACCCTCCAACAGTGAGCCTCATGTTTCTGTCATGAAGAAGAGTATCCTCAAACTGTGAGCCAATGAAACCTTTCTTCTTGAATTTTTTTTTGTCATGTATTTTCTCACAGCAATGGGAATGCTGACTAATAAATGTAGGGATTACTTATTTGGATGATAACCAAATTATTACAATAATGTAAAGGACTTTTTAAACAGTTCTTATATGTTAGAGATGATAATGCTGTAGTTATTTCTGTAAATATTTCTTTTGTCTTTTGCTTTTTTATTTTAATTACATTTATTCCTTCTCTAACATACTTGCAAATTCTCCAATATATCCTTCTCCACTCTTCTTCAAATTCAAGGCCTCTTTTCATCATCAATTGTTATTGTATGCATAGATACATTGTATATACATATACATTTACCAATATAACTTGTTGAGTCTACTTGAATGTGTGTTTGCAGGGCTGACCATTTGGCATTGGAAAACCAATTGGTGTTCTCTTACCTGGGGAGAGCTACCTCTCTTGCTTCCAGCTTTACTCAGTTGTTTGTAGTTCTTGGCATAGAATTGAGGCCTCTTGATCTTTCCTAATGCAATTTGCATATTTGTTGGTGTCCTTTTTGTTCACCTCACATTTAGACAATCATATTGGTGAGACATTACAGATATGGCTTCTGATTTTACTAGGAGACACAATCTCACAGCAAAGTTCCTGATCCTCTGCCTCTTACAATCTTTCTACACCCTCTTCTTCAATGTTCACTGAGCCTTAGGTATGGGAGTATTTTGTAGACTTATGCATTTGGACTAGGCTCCTCAATTGTGCATGCTGATTGGCTGTGGCTTTCTGTAGTGATATCTTTCTGTTGCAAAGAGAAGTTTCTCCAATGAGGGGTGAAGACTACACTTATCTGTGGATATGAGGACAAATGTTTGTAGATTATTGGTAAGAATTTTGCTAGCTTAGTAAATTAGTAGTTGTTGATACTTCAGGAAACATGATTTCACTAGCACTAATTAGTTTGCTTGGTTTTTCAATAATGGGCATAGCTTCCCTCTTGTTGAATGGGCTTTATGGCCAATTAGAGAGTCATTGGTTATTGGTAAGGTATGTATGTAACTACTGTACCCACAGGGTTATTATGCCATGCTGATAGGTGAGTGGTACTGCTGGCTGCTTTTCTCTTTTGGAAGCTTGCCTTATGCCTTCTAGTATCAGGAAAACTACACCTCAGAGAGCTTCCAGGTAAGTTCCAGCTCAAGGGCTTTTGTTACCTATTTTTGAAGTACATCTTGTCTTCAGCAATAGAAATTTACTTTCAGCCCTTGAAGGATAATCAAGGGTTTCAGCAGGAGACTATATGTTTTGGGAATCTCTCAGATAGCCCTGGCAATGTCTTAGGTCTTAGTCACACATGTTTCACAAAGGAGGTATTGGGGGTTATTGTTAATCTTTGTAATGTATATCATGATGGAGACACCTGAAACTTTCCAAGTACTGCTGTTTAGAATACTGTAGTGATGTCACAGCTGGCATCCAGGCTTGTCCCTTTCTTCGAAAGGAACCAGCATGCAGAAACTTACTGAATTATCTGTGCCCCATCTTGACAGATGAAAATTGGAAGATTTTATATTGTCTCATGGTATTTAAAACATTATCAGTTTCACTTTGCCCAGTGATTTCCTGAAGTTGCCCTGTCAACAGGACTATTTAATGTCTCCAGTACTGAACAGTCTGCTTTTAAAGTCCTTCATCCCCTGGAGCAGTCCATGACCAGGGGAGTTTTTCTGTCAAGTTATAAACGAGGTTATGTCTATTCTCTCCCAGCTCCTGACCTCACCCCATTAGATGTAGCTATGAGATCACACATCTTAGTTTTTGAGGTTTGATTAGGCATGTATACCAAGTCCCCTCTACTTAGTGGGTTATGTATGCTGCTGATAGCCATGTCACAGGAACAGCAGATGGCAATTGACTTCAGGGGATCAGCCCACCAGGAAATAAAACCCTGATGGGTGAATCTTGGGTAGGAAAGCCCCTGAGAGCCTCAGCCCTAGAATATTTCTTGCTACTGCTATGTATTTGCATGTTTACTGCTGCCATTTTTCTTTAGTATCTGATATAATGTAAATGGGCATGGTGAGATCCCCACTGCCCTTAATGCAATATGATCATCCCTTGGGAATATCCTATTCTACTGGGCATTTTTACCTCTGGATTATTATGAAGATAATTTTCCCCTAAGCTATATTGTTTATCCGAAGCAACAATTTTATAGATCAATACTATTAATTTAAATAGGATTTTGATGATTGAGGGTTTTTAATAAATATAATAATGAATTATGGTAGAGGTTAGTTTAGTGGAAAAATTAACATAGCTCAATGTAGGATAAAATGTTGCCCCAGCCTCTGATAAAGCAGAGGTTGCAGAGGATAAAAAATAAAACAAGGAACTGTCACACAGCTAGAACACATGAGTTTCTATTGGGGAGCTGTATAGACTGAGGCTTAGGCTAATGATTAAGAAAAACAATTGAGTCCCAATATTCCAGCTAGCTAAAAAAATTTTTAATGGTGGGAGATGTGTTTACAGACGTCAGAATGCATCATAGCTGAAAAAAAGCTTTGAAAATAGCTTAAGGTTAGACTAAGATGTTTTTGTCAAATCGCTTTGAGGTGAAAAACCCAAGAAGACAATCTAAAGTTTTAGAAAGGTACATAATTGAGTGGGGGACTCATTAAATTCAGGGGACAAAAAACAAAGCAGCCCAATTATTGTTGGCTGACATACCTTCCTTGCTAGGATTGGCTGGTGATCAAAGATGATGATTAATTCCTGATGCCTATTTCTGCCCTCAGCTCCATATATATATATATATATATATATATATATATATATATATGCAGCTGAGGATTTAAAATAGAGCTGGCTGATTCCTTTTCATATATAAAAGTTCAGATTTGTGATTCTAAGATTCCTTATAAGATTACCTTTTGAAATAATAAAATAATTGGCCATTTCTTTGTAACCACAAAATGCACACTGCCAGTAAAAGGACTGGCTGAGAAAAATACCTTGCTTGCTAACACTCTGTTAATCTGTAACTAGTTGCTTAGACATGAATGTGTATGGATTATTTGGACAACTTGTTTTTCATCTGCAATACATAAAATATTTAATCATATAAGGGATATGAAAAATGCTGTTTTTCTTGTATTTACTGCAATTATTCACTTGAAAAATAGAATGAAACCACATGCTTGAAAGATTTTGATGGAGTACATAAGCTGTAAATTATAAAATAAAGTTAGTTAGGAGGAAAATATCAAGAATGAGAGAAGGAAATCACCAGGAAAGATGTAGAGGAAGAATACAGAAGAGGAATAAAGAAAAAATCAGAAGCAAACTATCAAGATGTGTGTGTGTGTGTGTGTGTGTGTGTGTGTGTGTGTGTGTGTGTTTCTTTATTTTCTCAGATAAAAAAGTACACCAACTTCTTGGATCCCCTTTGATCCTGTACTGCTACAGGCTCGTCCTTATGGTAGAAGTAGTATGTCTTGCAAGCTCTTTTTCCTATTTGTTCTTTGTGCACTAATGATTTTAAATGAAAGTGAAATAAAAAAACAAAAGAACTTTCAAAGAGGTTTCAATGTGTGTACAGTGCCTATCTCACTAAAAATCATTCAAGAATGAAGCAGTTTAAGAAATATTTTGGGATCAATTGTCAGCACTTCCACACATTAAGCAGGGAAACATCAAATCTGTGTTTCTAAATTTCACTGAAAAACATCAAAATAAGTGAAGAAATAAGTTGTATTTGTATGTCATGGTCTTCCACATGCTTGATGTCAGTGGTCACAAATAAAAATGGTGCTGGGTGTAGTGGTGCAGACCTTTATTCCTAGCACACGGGAGGCAGAGGCAGGTGGATCTCTGTGAGTTCGAGGCCAGCCTGGTCTACAAAGCAAGTAGACAGACTCCAAACTCCAAAGCTGCACAGAGAAACACTGTCTCGAAAAACAAAACAAAACAAAACAAAACAAAACAAAACAAAACAAAAATGGCTACAAGGATGAAAATTATAAGAAGAAATTAATACTGCAATGGACTGTGCAAAGGGAAAGAGCTTAATGATAGAGCAAACACAGCCATGCCTCTATGATCTGTCTGTCCCCCCAAAATTAAGGCTGAAACTTAACTCAATATATACCAGATAAAAGTTGAGCCTTTGAGAGGTACTTAGATGGGAAGGGGTCATGTAACTGGGATCCTATAAAGCAACTGATGGTTTTTATAAGAAGAGGGGAAAAATATATGTGTGTCACACTCAATGTTTCTTAAAAGTGATGTACCAAACATGATACAGCAACAAGGCCCACACTGAATGCCACGAAAGTGCTGGTGCAATTTTCTTTGACTTCCCTAAGCTCAGTTAAAACCAAACAAAATCTTTACCAAAGCTGTTTCTTTGGGCTCTCTCTCTCTTTTTTTTTTTTTTTTTTTGGTTTTTCGAGACAGGGTTTCTCTAGCTTTGCGCCTTTCCTGGAACTCACTTTGGAGACCAGGCTGGCCTCAAACTCACAGAGATCTGCCTGTCTCTGCCTCCCGAGTGCTGGGATTAAAGGCATGTGCCACCACCGCCCTGCTCATTAAAGCCTTCTTAATCATGTGTTGTAACAGAAGGAGTAAGCTACACCTGTAGAATTCAGCAAAGCTCTTTTATTACTCTCTTACTCTGTCCCTGTTCCAGCTCGTCCCTCCCATTCCCTTATGTTCTCATTCCCCATCCTCTATCCTCTATCCTCACTCCCAGTTTACTCATGGAGATCTCATCTATTTCCCCTTCCTAGGATGATACATGCAAGGGGCATCAAAATCATGGTGGAGAAACCTACAGAGACAACTGAACTGGGAACTCATGAACTTTAGACCAACAGCTGGGAAGCTTCCATGGTACTGGACTAGGCTCTGCATAAGTGAGACAGTTGTGTAGCTTGATCTGATTAAGGGGCCCCCTGGCAGTAGGATCAGGATCCATTCCTGGTGTACAAACTGGCTTTCCAGAGCCAACTATCTATGGTGGGACCACTTGCATAGCCTTGATGCAGGAGGAGGAGCTTGGACATGACTCTACTGAATATACCAGGGTCTGCTGACTCCCCCATGGGAGGCCTTACCTTGCAGGAGGAGGGAATGAAGGATGGGTTGGGTGGGAGAAGATTTGGGGTGGAGGAGAGAAGATATGGGTATCTGTGGTTGGTATGTGAAATGAATAAAAAATTTTTTAATAAAAAAAGAATTCAGCAAAGCAATATAAGGCCATCACAGTATATAAAAAGGTTCAGCCCCTCCCTTCTTCCCTTCCTCTTTCCCTCCCTTCCTTCCTCCCTCCCTCTCTCCCTTTCTCTTTCCTTCCCTCTCACTTTGTTCTATCTCTCCTACATTCTTTCTTCCCATAACTTGATGGCACCATGCCCAGTTGGTGATCTGGAAGTGGTTTTACTGCCTCCCTCCCTCGTTAATCTGGCATCACCTTCCTCCTTTCCTGGTTTTTATATTTGTGCTACTGTTTAAGATATTTGATTTTGATAGAAAATTATCTACCTTTGGAATAAAAGTGTCTTCACCTATATTATGAATAGTTATGCAATTAACTATTCAATTATTAACATATAATGAAAAGTTTTAAGATTTTCTTGTGAATATTCAAATATTTTGACAGCTCTGAGATCAGAGATATTATAGATAGATTCAAGATTATAATTTTAGCTTCTTTCTATTTCCTGCCTGAAGTGGGAGAAAAATCAATTTCATGATCAAGAATTTACATTGTAAGGCTGGGCAGTGGTGGTGCACTTGGGAGGCAGAGGTAGGTGGATTTCTATGAGTTCAAGGCCAGCCTGGTCTACAGAGTGCGTTACAGTAGAGGCCCCAAAGCTACATAGAGAAATTCAGTCTCAAAAAACAAAACAAATAAATAACAAACAAAGAGGATTCGCATTGTAATAGAAGATTTACCAAAATTAGTTTATATCTTAAGGAGAACTGATTAGTTGAATGTTAAACCTTTTACAGTTAAAAAAAAAAAAAAAAAAACAACTTGAAATGTTCAGTATCTGTAGATGTTGCAGTATTTTCAAGCACAAACTACTGCATCTGTAAAATTTAAACCTATGTGGGACAATACAAATTTCTGAGACATTTAATGGGCCATTTCTCTGCACATTTGCTGCTTCCTTGCTTTGGTGATCTTACTAGAAAGCATGAAGACTCTTAATCTTGGCATGAGCAGTCCAGAAAATGCTAAAAATTAATTCTGTGAGCACGGTGTAATTTGTTAGAAAACAATCCCAAGAAATATCAAGGAAAATTCCATTTATTTGAAAATTACCAAAATATAACCAAATGAATAAAATATTGAATTACCAAAATACAGAAAAATTTGAAAAATGAATTTATAACTCAAACAATGACACCTATAACTAAACAAAATGAGAATGTAACATACTTGCAGGCATAGTATGCAAATAACATTTTGTAAGGAATAAATTCAGAAGCTTATATGCTTTTAATAAGAAAAGTAAAAATCCTTAAAATTAGACATAAAACCAAATTCACACCTAAATGTGTACTTTTAAAAGTTGGAATAAATATCAAATTAAAAATGTCCAAAGAGATAAGAAGAAAAGAGTAAAACAATAGCAAAAATAAAATTGGAAAATAGTGAAATCAAAAGAAGATACAATGGGGGTAGAAACAGCACATCTACTTGATTGTTATCTGAAAGTCTAAAATAATTGACAGATCTACAGCATGATTAAGAAAAATAAGACAAAGTGTCAGAATGAAAGGAATGCAGAACTAAAAGCTGACATCATTTTAAATAAGAATACCAGAAAAGAAAAATATTCCTCTTGAACTTGATTATATAAATAACATAACTTTTGTGCACAAGATCATCATGATACATCTGGCAGACAGTAAATAAATAATCCCTCATGACCCATTTGAAAGTTCACTTGACATCAGCAGACCAGTTATTGCAAATCAATGTTATAAAACGATTAAAAAGATATAGGGGAAGCATGCAATGAAAGTTGGCATCCCTTTTTTTGATAAAACCTCTTCCAAACTAGCAGCTGTAGAAAACCAGTCTTGCACATGGCTTCTATTTGATTTCAGTGTGGATTGTACTTTTTATCTACTTTGAGCATTTGGCTGCACATTTCTCTGCTTCCTTGCTTTGGGGATTTTCCTAGAAAGCATGAAGACTCTTTATCTTGGCATGAGCAGTCCAGAAAATGCTAAAAATTCATGCACAGTTGCAATACTTAACTATTGGATTTGAGACTACTTAGTAAAATGAGTGGATTCAACAAATAATTAAAGAACTTGGAATGAATTGGTTCACCACAATATAAAATTCTCAGAGGAAGGTTTTTCTCTAGAAAAATACAGTTAGCAAACCTCCTTTTGGTCTACTATTGGTGAAATTATTAAGGCCACTCCACGTAGTTAAAAGGGAGGTTTATTTTGTGAGCTAACTTACAAATGAAGGGGTAGGTTGCAGGGTCTTTCAAAGGTATAGCGCAGTCTGGCGGTGTTCTCTGGAGAACTCTGCTTGGTCTACCTCCAGCGTCCAGCATCCCGGACTCAAGAGAGCGACCTCCTCCTTCTGCTCCCTCCTCTGCCCCGCCTTGTGGGCGTGATCATTACCGAAGCCTCAATGGGGGTTGGAACTTCCAGGCCAATGCTGGGATGGCTATCCACTACAGTCTATAGTCAGAATCTTCTTTGTCAGAAGAGTGACTCAATGGGGGAGCATAATGCACAGCATTCCTGTGCAGGTCATGTGGAAAGACAGCATTGCAGCATAACCTTTCCTAGAGAAACATGAACAAGTAATCTGTTCACCTCACACAGGGCACTATTGTTGCACCCAATGAATCCACCCAAGTGAAGCCTGGCGAACCAATGTTTTTATTGAGTTACTTACATGGGTGACTACTACATCACCACAAAGCCTACTCAGCATGGATGGTCAATCATGAAAGCTGCATCATAGAGGTTTTCTCCACAACTGATGGGTGGCTCTATAGAAGATTTCTCTCCACAAGAATTATTTCTATAACTATGTGGGAGTTAGATAGAGGTGTCCTTTGAATTTTAAAACTTCCTTATTGTTTTTTTTTTGTTATTGTCTTGTTGATTTTTTTTTAAATTTCTGTGAGTTTTGTGAGCCTCTCCACTTCCCTGAATGAGGGAATGTTTCAATCCTGAGAAATAGCTCCCAAACAAGAACCTGTAGCTAATTAAAACATTTTATATGAAATATTAAGATAGAGATCAAGTTGAGTGTTAGGGGAACCTACCGAGTGAAGCATTTAAGGTTGTTTAAAGGAGTCTGTCTGTTTAAAGGAAGCCTTCCTTAGCGCTGTGTTTGAATGCTAAATATAGTTCATGTTGCAGAAGCAGGTAAAATGGATGTGTTATTACATGGGGAGTAGAAATTGAAAAAAAGAGTATCTGTAGGAGGAACAATTGAGTTATTCATATGTAGAGTAAGGGGTATGGTGACAGATGGGACAACAGCTTCTTTACCTGTGGGCAGTGACCCCATATGGCTCCTGCAGCAGAAAGCAGAGGTCACAAAAATTTGTCAGAAAGAAGAAATTTCTCAACATGCCATGACCTAAACTGCATTTAAAAGTAAATGTGTGATAATTTTGAGGTGTTACAGCAGCACTCACACATGTTGCATATGTGACTCCACCTCTAGCTGTGTTCTGAATGTACCATATGCACACTTTGGACAGCATGCCTTCCCATTAACAGAAGCTGCCTCCAATTGAAAGGCTATTACACCTTAGGAACTGCACTGTTTTTACTGCTTATGTGAAGTTTTCTGCTCTTATAGAAACATGAAAGGTTAATTATGAAAAAAAAACCACTTTGAATATCTTCCCACTCTAATTCCTTGGCATGTAAGTATCAAAGTTGAGTATATTTTTATTGGACTATGTGAAGATGATTAATTTTTAAAACCACTTCTTAATTTGCTAATGAGGTTCAGAAACATTGTCAAATTAATTTTGGGGACTAGGACAGGATTTTTGACAATTTCTGAAATGATCTTTAACATGTACCTGCCATTTTGTACTGTGTTTAGTAAAGATGTGTTGTTGTCACTGATTATTTTAAAATTAACCCTTTGATCAACTCTGAAAAAATGAAGATACTCTACTTCTCTTAATACCAAATATTTAGTCCAAGTTAAATGTCTTATGTAAAAATAAGGAACAAAGCCATTATGTTAGTATGCAGATTGCCTTTCATATTTAATAAATGAAAAACATATATGCTCAGCAATTTTTTTTTTACCCTAGCATGTTTATTACAAAGGTAAACCCTGATCCTTAAGATGGGTTTATTGGTAAGATTTCTGGTATTGAGCAAGGGCATCAGGACCTCCAAACTTTTTGGATTCACAGCAACGCAGATCAGCTACAAGCAGGGTGCGGTCATACTGGATGAGTATATCTTTGATCTCCTTCTTAGAAGCCACATCCACATACTTTTGGTAATAAGCCACCAGGGCTTTGGAGATGGACTGTTGGATAGCACAAATTTGGGCCACATGACCACCATCCTTCACACAGACCCAGATATCCATACCAGCAAATCGTTCCTTGCCCAGCAGCAGAACGGATTCCAATAACTTGTACTCGATCATCTCCAGGTCAGTCTGTGCAGGTCTTCAGATGCAAGAAACGGCCACAGCTGTGGTGCGCAAATGAGGAAACGGCCTCATAAAGGCAAAAAATTATTTTAAAATAAATTTCTTTGATTTTTTTATCAGTAAATACTTAATATGAATACCGATTTGCTTTGAATTGTGAAAAATTCTTAGCAAAAGGATCTTGTGCCATAAGGTTACAAAGCCCTGGGTTGGACCATCAAGAGTTGCATTCATGTTAGCCATGGGAAAATGGGCACATTTGAAATAGCTGAGGAAATAATAACTGAAAAGTGAAACTCTTATGGATTCTGGGGAGAGAAAGATGGAGAGGAGAAAGTACCTGGAGAGATTGTGGGGATAGGTGGGCATTTTGGTGGTAATGTGGAAACCTTGTGTAGTGGAAACTTCCTGGAACATATGAAGGTGACCCTAGTGAGGACTTCTAGTAATGGAAGATATGGAGCCATCATCTATAACCAGGCTAGGCTCCCAGTGGTGAAACCAGGACACTACCAGTTACAAAACCTTCAATCCACAGCCTGTCCTGCCTGAAAGATGTTCTGGGGCAATAGGGACTCAGAGCTTGTGGGAATGGCCAACCAATGTCTGGTCTATCTTAAATCCTAAATCATTAGAAGGAGCCCATGCCTGACACTGCCAAGATAACCAGGAACTGGATGCTAGATGGCCAGAGACCTAGGGGAGAACCAAACACAACTGACAAAAACAAACAAACCAAACCAAACCAAAACAAAACAAAACTAATGTGAGGTTTAACAAAGCCAACTCTATGTAGTTTATCTGGTAGTTAAAAGGAGGTTTATTTTGGGGTGAATAACAGCCGGAAAAGGGGTTGGTTACAGGATCCAGGAGAGGTGAGGTACAGTCCAGTGGGGTTGTCGGAAGAACTCTGACTTGATCTGCCATCCAGCATCCAGGATCACGAGGAGCCAAGAGGCACATAAGGATCTTAAGGGCTCCTGTCTTGGCTGCACCCCAGGGGCAGGTCATAAGTAGGTGTGTCAGTTACTGGTTGCCTCACTGGGGTGGTGCTTCAAGGTCGAAACTGAAACAGCTACCCACTATACAAAACAAAAACAAAAGTCAATGAAATAATTCCTAATGATATTCTGCTATATTCATAGGTCAATGTCTAGCACAAACGTCATCAGAGAGGCTTGATCAAGGAACTTTTGGGAGCAGATGCAGAGAACCACAAACAAACAGAACTTGGGGAACCCTGCAGAAGAGAGGGAGGAAGGGTTGTGGGAGCCAGAAGGGTAGAGGACACCGAGAGATTCAGACAACTCAAAATTAGTTAAGCAAAGCTCATAGGGATCCATGAAGACTGATGCACTAATGACAGAGCCTGCACGGGTCTGAGCTTGGTCCTCTACATTCATGCTGTGATTGTTTAACTTGGGGTTTTGGTGGGACTCCAAACAGTGGGAGGGGGATGTCTCTGACTCTTTTGCTTGTTTGTGGTACCTTATTCCTTCTCATGGGGTGCCTTATCCAGCCGTTATATGAAGGTTTGTACATAGTCTTATTGCGTCATGTTGTGCCCAGTTCAGTAGATATCCCTAGAGGCCTGATCTTTTCTGAAGGGAAATGGAGGAATGGTAGATCTGGGGGAGAGAGGATGTTGGTGGGGAGGACTGCAGGAGAGGAGGTTATGGTCAGGATGAGAGAAGAATATTGGTATGGGAGAAAAATTACAATATGAGAGAAAAGGAAGACAGAAGTTAGGATGAACCATGATACACCCATACATACATACATACATACATACATACATACATACATACATACACACATACATACATACACACATACATACATATGTATGTGTGTATGTATGTATGTGTGTATGTATAAAGCAAAAACAAATGTTATTGGACAAAAATTTAAAACATGAATTTTTATAATTTAGATGCTTAGCCTAGGTGTTTTACTCAGTACTGCATAGCAGATCTCTGGAATCCATGATTAAACATGGATTGAACCATTGCATATTCATCTGAGGTTCCACATGTTCTTTTAAGGATTTGACATATCTTTTAGGAACTTGATTGGATATTAGAGGAAAAAAAGGAAAAGAAAAACTTCCTTCAAAACATTCAAGAATTATTATATAGGCTAAACAGAATATTTTTGTTTCTTCAGCATGTAAAAGTATCCTAATTTTGCTTACACCAAAGCACATATAATGACTTTTCAACAAAATGAATCTCATTAGACCATTAACAAATGAAATTCCCTACAACAGAGTGTAACTACTCTTTCAGAAATGAAGATATTCTAAAGAGACACTTCTGCCTCTCAATTTGACTACCAGACTGTTGAAAAAATGGAATCCAAAGAAATGAGAATTTTCTTCAGGAATCTCATGCTAGGAGAAGGGAACAGCACCAGCCAAAGGAGGAACTTGTCTCCAGGAAAGAGATTTCACAGAGTTGTAACTATTTCAAGGCTGAAACTAAAATCCAGAAAACATTGGGTCAATGATGGATGTCACCACAGCTTGACTGAGACTACTTAGATGTGTGTATAATTGGCCATCTATTTAAACTTTAATCTTACTTCAGATCCCTGAAGATGGACTTGGAGGTTTCCCCAGATCTCTCTGTTCATCATCCCAATGTGTCCACATGGAGTACATCTTTCTTCTTTCCAGTTTTAATTTGGCTTTTTAGAATATTGGAGCCAGGTGGCCAGACATGATTTGTGGCAAAAATTGTGACACTCATGTTCAAGAACAAGAGGACTTTTTTCTTCCTGTTGCTGAAATGGAAAAGTGGGGATGAGAAATGAAGTTACACACACTCTCATAAGCAGGCACACTAGACATGGCAAATCAGCCTGAAATACCAATGACTCTGGCTTGCACAGATCTGATGCTTCAAGTGGTGATGGCAGAACTGTCTTCCTAGAGGATGATGTAATGGTGCTGTATTTGTTAATGCTGCACCTGGTCCAATGGTGGCATTTCAAGTCTCACCAACTTCTCTTTGTAAAAATCTGAGCAAATGTCTTACTTCTGTTCCATCAGTGTGATCATTTCTTATAAGGCAATACTTAGAGTTAGATATCTACGTTTCCCAAGTAAAGAAATAGTTTAGTTAAATATTTGGATAGTGAGAAAACACATGTGATGTAAACATAAAAGGGCATACAGTAAGGATGGAAGTGGCTAAGCAGAGGTGGAAAGATTTAGAAAAAGCTGGTGTGTTGGGAAAGGTCAAGAGACAAGTGTATATGAAAATATTATGAGGAAATCAGCTACTTGCATTTGAAAATTTAAAAAAAGTAAATAACTTTATGGAGATTTAGATATTTCATAGATTGTCAAGTATCCTAAATTGACTCGATCTACCACACCACTTTTTATTCATGGTGTTTTAGGGTAGGCAAAATATCCTGAAATGTTTATTTAGCATATGCTAAACTCTTTCCTCTATTGTCTATCATAAGAAATTAATTAATGGGATAAAGTATGCCTATAGGTCTTAGAAAATTTCAAAGATGTTGATATTAAATTGTGCTGTGGATATCACTCTATGTAAATAAAGTTCTGATTGGCCAGTGGCCAGGCAGGAAGTATAGGCGGGACAAGAGAGAAGAATTCTGGGAAGTAGAAGACTGGGGAGAGACACCACCAGCCACTGCCATGAAAAGCAACATGTAAAGACACCGGTAAGCCACAAGCCATGTGGCAAAGTATAGACTAACAGAAATGGGTTAATTTAAGAGAGAAGAAGTAGATAACAAGCAGCCTGCCACAGCCATACAGTTTGTAAACAATGTAAGTTTCTGTGTGCTTTCTTGGTTGGGTCTGAGCGACTGTGGGACTGGCGGGTAAGAGAGATTTATCCTGACTGGACCAGGAAGGAAAACTCTAACTACAAAATTGAATTGTACACTCAATAATTCTTGAGTTGAGCCCTAACTACAGTACTCACAATGTATCCTCATTTGTAAGATGTCGGAACATGGCACTTGAATGAAGCTGTGTGAGGAATTTTCTGAGAGCACGTGAGAAAACTCCAAGTAAACAAGAAAAGGGTGTTGTAACCTATGTTCCTCTATAAGATTGATTTGTTCTTGAAATATGCTTCTGAGCCCCTCCTAGTTATATTAAATAGGAGTGGACTTGCTTCAGATTATACAGCACTGCTTACTTTTGTTATTCAGATGTTGGGTTGTCATTGTGACTGGATACAGCCTAAAACCCATGTGAACTTTGCTCATGTCCATGATTGGAAAAAGTACAGAGACAGCTAACCAGACTAGTGGCAACACATGAACTGTGAACCAATAGCTGAGGAGCCCCCATGGTACTGGACTGGGCCCTCTGGATAAGTAAAACTGTTGATGAGCTTGAAGTGTTTGCAGTGCCCCCAGGTGGTAAGACCAGGACCTGTCCTTGATGCATGGGCTGGCTTTTTGGAGCCTAGTGCCTATGCTGGAACATTTTTCTCAGGCTTGGTGCAGGGAAGAGGGGCTTGGACCAGCCTCAGTTGAATGTACCAGACTCTCCTGACTCCCCAGGGGAGACCTTGCCTTGTAGAAGGTGGGAATGGGGGTGGGTTGTGGGGAAAGGCTGGGGGGTGGGAGAAGAGAGGACAGGAGAGTCCATGGTTAATATGTTAAAAGAATGGAAAATCTCTTAATAAAAAAGAAAAAAAATCAATGAAATATTATAATTCTTAATGTCTATGTATCAAACGTAATAGAGCAAACAAGTTTATAAAAGAAACATTACTGCAGTTTAAATCACATATCCTTCCTCAAACAGTGATAGTGGGTAACTTCAATACCACACTCTTGCCAAAAGATAATATTTCAACAGAGAATGCTGGAGTTAATTGATGTCATAAACCAAATGGACAAAACACACATTTATAGAACATTTATTCCTAACCCAAAAGAATATACCTTCTTAGTACCACATGGAACATTTTCCAAAAATTGACCAAATATTTGAACACAAAGCAAGTCTCAGCAGATAGAAGAAAATTAAATAATACCCTGCATCCAATCTTACCATCACCTATTTAAGTTAGATATCAAACAGAGAAAGCATAAGAACTCTTGGAAACTGAACAACTAATTACTGAATAAAAAATGTGTCAATACATAAATTAAGAAAGAAATAAAACTGTTTAAAAATAGAATGAAATGAAAGCACAACATATCCAGACTTATGGGATACAATGAAAGTGGCTCTAAGGGACAAGTTCATAGCATTAAGTACCAACACAAAAATTTGGACAGATCTTTTAGTAGTAACTTGATGGCACATTTGACAGCTCTAGAAGAAATATTCCCTGTGGGAGACCAGCTCCCACTTTTTCTGGGATAAGAGATATTAGGTAGAAAGATATAGAGGAGAGAAACAGATAGAAACACAGGATAGCCTTGGGAGGGTCTGGATCAGTATCCACCAGCCCCTTCTGTCTCTTCTAAAGGGCCTTTTATAGGAATGCCAAGGGGAGGAGCAAAAGACCTCTCCCTAGCACAGCCAAGTGCAGACCCTTCCAATCACCTGGTGACCATACCTGTGGTCAAGCAATTCTCTAATGCAACCCTGCAGGGTAAAGCAAGCTCAGATATCATGTCAAAACATTTGTGGCCCTCCACACTTTCAAAAAGGAGTAGATGACAAGAAATAATCAAACACAAGGTTTAAAACTATACTATCAAAATGCTACCACCAACAATAAAAACAATACAAGATTGAGTGAAACAAAGAGTTAGTTCTTCAAGAAAAGCAATTAAGAGTGACAAAACATTAGCCAAATTAACTAAAAGGTACAGAGAGAAAAATGCAAATCAACAAAATTAGAAATTAAAAGAGGAAATAGCAACAAACACTAAGGAAATACAAAGAAACATAAGGACATACTTTGAAATCAGGTACTACACTAACTTGGAAAATCTAAAAGAAGTGGATAAATTTTCAGTCAAGTTCAGATAAGCAATTTGAACAGACTATAACTTCTGGTGAAATAGAAACAGTAATTAAAAGTCTCCCTTCAAAAACCAAAACCAACCCAAAACAAACGAAAACAAACCAAGGCCTACAACCAGCAGCTTTTGTCTCTTCATTAACATTTCAAGAATCCAAAATTAACAAAGCACCATATAAGGTCCAAACTCCCTATCATGTAGTATTTCCTATACTTACATGGCATATTTTTTTTCTTTTTTACTTCTCTCTTTAATGACTTTATTATTTTTAAATTTTTTATTTTTTTTTGTGACTGTCTATACCCTTTATTTTTTTTCTTAATCCCAAGCACCTTTTTTTAACTCACTGTACCCTGTTTAGAGGTTTTTTTTTTCCCAATCTGAGCCTGTGTTATTGCTTATCTGCAACCTTTTTTTGTCTGCATGAGCAAAATCTTAAACTACCACATAGATTAGCTCATGGCATACTGGTGGCTTAAGCCCAAAGGCATCAGCCAGGAGATGTGTCTCTGTACTGTGGCCCACACGGAGACTGTGAAACAGGGAGCCATGATTGTCTGTGGCTCCAATTTTGTGTATTTAGAACCTTTTATCTTCTCCAGTCTTTTGTGGAAATATGTAACCAGATCTTATATGCCATTTTATCCTAGAGATTCAGGCATAATTTAATATATGTAAAATGATAAATGTAATCCACCATATAAATAGACTGAAAGTCAAAACACCCTTAGTTATTTTCATTAGATATAGAAAAGTCCTTTGATAAAATCCATCACCCCCTTATGGTAAACATCACGGAGATTAGAAATGCAAGAGACAGACTGCAGCACAGTAAAAGCAGTCTACAGAAACCACGTAACTAATGTCAAGCTCAATGGAGAGAAACTCAAAGCTCCTACAAACAGGAACAAGGCGAGATGGTCTAGTCTCTTCATATCTATCTAATATAGTATTTGAAGTCTTAGGTGGATAAGAAAACAACTAAAGAGGATCTATGGGATACAAACGGGAATCGTAAAAGTCAAAGTATATTTATTTTCAAGTGGCTTAATAGTATATACAAAATGTCCTTAAATATTCCACCAGGAAACTCATTCAGCTGATAAAAACTTTCAGCAAAGTAGCAGGATACAAAATTAATACACAAAAATCAACATCTTCTTATATACAAATGATAAATGGACTGATAAATCATGAAAATAACACCTGTCATAAGTCTCAAAAAATATAAAATATTTGTGGGTAACTGTTGCAGGACATTTGATTGCACTGTTTAAAGATATGTCACTGTGATTGGTTTAATAAAAAGCTGTACAGTCAATAGCTAGGCAGGATTTCCAGGCACGGAAGCCCCTGGCAAGAAGAGTGGAGTTGCTTGGAGATGCAGAGGAAGCTGGCCATGGAGGAGATTAGATAACAAGCCTTGAGCCACATGGCAGCACATAAATTAATAGAAATGGGCTAATTTATAATAACTAGTTAGAAAGAAGCCTAATCTATCAGTCAAGTTTTCATAATTAATAATAAGTCTCTGTGTATTATTTGGGAACTGGCTGGCAGGACAGAGAATGACTTGCTACAAATAATATCCAATGTGGGGACAAGTGTTGCCTCATAAGACCTGAGAAAGCTTAAAAAAATGGTCCCAAACACACAAAAAGGAGCCAAATGTGGCTTCCTAGTCCTTCAGTCTCTCATGCTGGATTCCATACAGAGAGAGGTGACTTGGCTATTGCCTGCCAACTTGAACCATCAATGCACCATGAATTAAGCTGCCTGGCTGTGGTGATATTTCATTTGTGCTGAAATGTGGCGATATTTTATTTGTGTTTTAATAAATAAAGCTTGCCTGGAGATCAGAGGAAAAAGTTAGCCATTATAAGTAAACACAAAAGTCATGCTAACGTAGCACATGCCTTTAATCCTATCACTTGGCAGGCAGGGATCTGTCTGGCTCTCTGTGAGTTCAAGGCCACACTGGGAACAGAGCCAGGCAGGGTGGCACATGCCTTAAATTTCAACATTAGTTAACCATAGTGATCTGGTAGTGTGGTATTATGCAGGCTAATAAACTTACCTGGGGTCAGAGTACAGGAAGACCACAATATTAAACATGAGGATAGGTGGTGGTAGCACACGCCTTTAATCCTAGCATTTCAGAGACAGAAATACCTCTGGATCTCTGAGTTCAAGGCCACATTAGAAACAGCCAAGTAAGGTGACACATGCCTTTAATCCCATAAATCCAGCCTTTAATTCCAGGGAGTGATGGAAGAAAGTAGAAAGATATATAAGGTGTGAAGACCAGAAACTAGAAGCATTTGGCTGGTTAAGCATTTGGCTGGTTAAGCTTTTAGACTTTGGAGCAACACAGTTCAGCTGAGATCCTCTGGATGAGGACTCAGAGGCTTCCAGTCTGAGGAAACAAGACCAGCTGAGGAACTGGTGAGGTGAGGTAGCTGTGGCTTGTTCTGCTTCTCTGATCTTCCAGCATTCACCCCAATAACTGGCCTCAGGTTTGATTTTTATTAATAAATACCTTTAAGATTCCTGCTACATTGAGGTCTGTACAGACAGACAGGAAGTGAGAGAGCTGGGCAATAAAAGAAATGATGTAGCTAGACATATAGAGCAAATCAGATGGCTGAATAGCAAAGCACATAAACGTGGGTAGACAGGAAGTATCACACTTTTGAAAGCTGCGGAGTTGGTAGGTGAGGTTAGCATGTGGCTGTTCCTGTTCCTCTGATCTCTCTCAGGTTTTCACCCCTGAATCTGGCTCCACATTTTTAATTTAATAAGACCTCTTAGAAATTCATATACACCTGGTTTCACTAATGCAGAGAGAAAAGATTACAGGTACACAGGTTCAGATAGTAGTAAACTCTAGTAAACAGGTTATAGTGTGTTCTACAATTTGTGTATGCTTAAGGAAAAAAAAGGGTACAGACAGTCATACAAAATAGTTTAAAAATAATAAAATTAAGTCTTTAAAGAGAGAAGTAAAGTAACAACAACAGTAATAATAATAATAATGATAATAATAATAATAATAATAATAATAATAATAATGTAAGCCACATATAGATGGGAAATACAGGGAGTCTGGATCCTGCATGGTGTTGTATTGACTTTAAATGTTTGGATTGCTGATGAACAAACAATAGCTACTTAGAGACATTGTATTATAAAACCTACTGAATTAAACCAAACTATCTATTTTAAAAATGTCTTAATTTCAAAATGTAAGTAAAAAAATGTGTTGCATTGGAGAAGATGTGATGCTTTTTTTTTCACAAGTAGTAAAATACTGGATTTATTCAATATTAAAAAGGATCATATTTGATTGGGGGACACTCCCTGAAAATCCTGACTAAAGACATAAAGAAACAAACAACAAAAAACCCTATATGACAGGTAATAATATATTTTACCTGCTCAAACATAAAACAAAACATCATCTTTAACTGACTTGTGCACACTACACATTCCATATTTGTGTTAATGCTGATACATATGTTACCTTTGAAAATTTGTGTGTTTTCAGAACTAGAGGACCAGAAACCAATGAAAATGGGTGGCCCCAGTGATCCAATCTCTCAGACTACCTTTGTTGCAGTTTCCTCAGAGTTATACATTCAGAACAGTTTCAAGGCTGCTGTCTGAGATGGTCCAGCCGCACAGATTATTGTAGCCAGGATATGACCATTTTCCTAATTATCTCAGGATCCTCCAAAGAGGCCAGTGCCCTCAAACAACAAGAAGCAGTCTGCAGAACACAATGCCCATATTCCCAAGAGATGGGGTAGGTTGTTTTGGGTAATTTGGTGAGTTATGTATGTGTATCATTGTTTAATAGGGGTTTGTTACAAATTGTTGTTGGTCAAGGTAAAAAAAAAATAAACTGAACAAAGAAGATTAGATTCAGGGATCTCTTTCTGCAGGGAAGATGGAGGGCACAGTATAGAAATAATGAAATAAAAAGGTAGATTGTTGAGTCTACTTTTAAATAACCAATAGTTTCAAATATTTTACACTGGTATTTATTTTGGCATACTGATAAAAATTTAATGTTATTTTTGTTATACTGAATGTATTTTTCTATTCTTGTTTGGGGTATTGTGCTTATGTAGCTCATTTAAAACTGTTATATATATTTAAGAAATGTATATTAATAGTTACTCATTTATAAAAATCAAGCTTGTAATAATATTAGGTATGTTTTCAAGGCTAAACAGATATATTTTAGATAGATGGTCTTCAAATACTTCAGATACCTACAGAATATGGCATTTAAGATGCTTTACTATCATAAGGCTTTTCATGAGACACATCTGCTCATCACAACACCAATCTACTTCACAGAAGATGATGGGCATTGAAGAACCTCCTTATGGAGTTTATCTTCATGTGGATAAGCTGGCCATTTGAGCAAGATACTGCTTTGCCTTGACTGCTGACAGTATGCTATACAAACTGGACAAGCAGTATACAAAGGAAAAAGACTGTAGAACTTTCCCAAGATAAGGTGGAACAGTCCTTTAAATTCCTGCTTCATAGAAGTCTACCAGACATTCTTCAGAACACACAAGAAAGCAACTGCTGAACTTTGCCAAGACTGGATGGGACAGTCCTTCCAAATTTGTTCTTCATAGAAGAGCCTGCCAAATAATCTAGGCCTGCAGGCTGAAGATTAGAGGCCCCAATGTTGCAGAGGAACTTTGGGTTACTGTCCAGGTAGTCAGATGTCTCTGTTGTTTCTATATTTTTGGAAGTTGCTTATAATGCACTTTTTTAAAATCCAATAATAGTATATCCTTCTGAGGTCTTTGATGAAGTGAAAGACTAGATAGCTATAGTTATAATTTTCCTTAATTATGATAGAAGGTAAATTAGGTACTAAATTTGAACTCATCAAGATAGGATAAATAATGAGAGTATTTTCTTTGAAATTGCCAAATACAAATGGACCGGGCATTGTAAATGTAATTATTACTGGATAATTGTGCTTATTGTATATAATTTTACTATATCAGAGCTAAAACCCTTTCTTTTTATTTAAACAAAAGGGGGAAGTGTTATGAGATATTTTATTACACTATGTAATGATATGTCACTGATTGGTTTAATAAAAAGCTGAATGCCCACTAGCTAGGCAGGATTTCCAGGCACAGAAGATTCTGGGAAGAAGAAGGGCAGTGTGTCCAGGAGATGCAGAGAAGCAGGTCATGTAGGAGATGAGGTAACAAGCCATGAGCCACATAGGAGCATCTAAATTAATTAAAATGGGGTAACTTAAGTTATAATAGCTAGTTAGAAGCAATCATGACCTATCAGTTGAGCTTTCACAATTAATAATAAGTCTCTGTGGTTATTTGGGAACTGGTTGGTGAGACAAAGGCTTGCTACAGATAACTCTAACCAAGCAAATGAAAGACTAGTAAAAACTTATCAGACAATGAAAGAAAAAAAATTGAAGAATAAATCAGAAGATAGAAAGATTTGCCATACTGATGGATTGGTAGTATTAATGTAGTAAAAATGGCTATTCTACCAAAAATGATCTATGGATTCAATGCAAACCCCTTCAAAATTTCAACACAATTCTTCAAATATCTTGAAAGAAAATTTCCAGCTTCATATGGAAACACAAAACCCAAGATAGTTTAAAAAATTTCTGAATAATAAAAATATCATTGGAGTTATCACCATCTTCAACCTCAAATTTTACTACAGAGCTATAGTAATTAAAAACAGCATGGTATTGGCACAAAAACAGATACATTGATCAATGAAATAGAATTGAAGACCCCAAAATAATTACATACACCTATGGACATCTGAAAATTTCTAAAGATGACAAACACACACACACACACACACACACACACACACACACACACACCCCCACATCATCCCCAATAAATAGTGCTGGTCAGACTGAACTCAATGGCATAGAGAAACATAACCTGAACAGAACACAGCACAGGCATTAAGAATAACAATTAACAAATGGGATCTCATAAAATTTAAAAGCTTCTATGGGGTAAAGACAACATCATTTAGACAAAGCATCATGTTATAAAATGTGAAAACATTTTTACCAACTGCACATCTGATAGAGGGCTAATATATAAAATATCTGAAGAATAAAAAAAAATCATAGAAATAAATAACCCAATTTAAAAATGGGGTACAGGTTTAAACATAATCTTTTGTTTATAAACTATCTCTGCTTCATCTGAAATGATGAAACAAAAATAGCTAAAAAACACTATAGTGGATAGCCATCCCAGCATTGGCCTGGAAGTTCCAACCCCCATTGAGGCTTCGGTAATGATCACGCCCACAAGGCAGGGCAGAGGAGGGAGCAGAAGACCGAGGATCAAGAGGAGGTCGCTCTCTTGGTTCCAGGATGCTGGACGCTGGAGGTAGATCAAGCAGAGTTCTCCAGAGAACACCGCTGGACTGCGCTATACCTTTGCCAGACCCTGCAACCTACCCCTTCATTTGTAAGTTAGCCCACAAAATAAACCTCCCTTTTAACTACGTGGAATGGTCTTAATAATTTCACCAGTATCAGGTGCCCAACGTGGGGCACGAACCCACGACCCTGAGATTAAGAGTCTCATGCTCTACCAACTGAAGAGATTTAACTATCTGAGCTTTCTCACAATACCCAACAGAGATACCATCGCCCCCTAAACAGCAGGAAGCAATTCTAAGAAAACGACTCCCCTTATCCCTTAGGTTTCATATTTCTCAGGGTTATGGATAATGGTTCTAGGGTTGGGGGTGGAAGAAATGGTTAAACTCAGTACTCTCCTTAAGGAAAGAAAATATGTCTCAAAAAAAAAAAAGGGAAAAGAAGAAATGGAATGGATACGTATAAGATATTATGGTAGACTATCCCATACATTAGTAAACAAATTTAGTAATATAGCAGCCTTTGCACTGTTATGAATTCTTATATGTTGATACTAATATAAACTTTTTATATTCCTATTTAAGATAATTTGTGTATTGATACAAATACAGAACTATGTTTGTTATATTGTATACATATTTTTACTCTTATTTGAAATATTTGTATATTGATACAAATGTGAATTTATGTCTTTCATACTGTATGTATGTTCTACTTCTGTTTAAGATATTCTGTATACTGATACATATTTAGGATTATTATCATATTGCATATTGCACTATACATTCCTACCTCTGTTAAAGATATTTTGTGTATTGTCACAATTTGAAGTCATTGTCCTTTTACTGTACATTTGCTTACAGACTGTTTGCCTTATTTATAGGAAGCCTTAGTCCTTAGGTTGTTTAGGTAGATGAGACTTACAGTGTTATTGTCACCTATGCTTGTCATCTCTATAATTATGTTATTTAGATTATCCAGATTTATAAATACATAGGTCAGATGGACAGGTAATCTTCAAACACTTCATGGACCTAGAGAATATGGCATTTAAATAATTTAGAATTCTGTTGACGTGAGACACAATTGCTCCTGGCAGCACCAATTTGATCCCGAGAGAATGTTGGGCTTCTAAGACATTTCCATTTGGAAGTTTGTCTTCTTGGCACAAAATGGCCTACTGGGCAAAGAACTGCCCTTGCCTCAACTGCTGACAGTACAAATGCTGTCCTTTCTGGATAAGCGGGACACAAGGAAAGCGACCACCATACTTTGCCAAGACAGGGTAAGATGGTCTTTCAGAATTCCTGCTTCTGAAAATGGTCTGTTAGATACTCTAGGCCTGTAGCCAATTTGAATGCACCATTGATACTGAGAAACATTAGGTGACTGTCCAGGCTGCTAGCTGTCTCTGTCTACTCTTGCAAGACTCCCGAAAGTTGCTTGCGTCCTTCTCCCATTTCTCAGGTATTATTATATTCCTTCTCAGGTCTTTGATGAGGTTGGAGATTAACAGTTATAGTTACAACTTAGTATATATACATATATAATATCTTAGACAGAATATATTAAGTATTAGACTCAGGTTCTTTGGGATAGGACACCTTTTGGAATGATCCTTGTAACACGCCACCTACCCATGCCCTAGACTTCCCTGGATTTTACTATGTGTTTTTTGCTTGATATTGTTTGCACTTATTGTAATTCCAACTTATCTAAGTCACTATCCCTCATTACTCCTGGACAATATTTGATAACCATCTCTTTGTATATAGTCTTGTATTAGGTTAGAACTTTCTTATTTAGACAAAAGGGGGAGAGGTAGTGGATAGCCATCCCAGCATTGGCCTGGAAGTTCCAACCCCCATTGAGGCTTTGGTAATGATCACACCCACAAGGTGGGGCAGAAGAGGGAGCAAGAGGAGGTCTCTCTCTTGGTTCCGGGACGCTGGACGCTGGAGGTAGACCGAGCAGAGTTCTCCAGAGAACACCACTGGACTGCGCTATACCTTTGCCAGACCCTGCAACCTACCCCATCATTTGTAAGTTAGCCCACAAAATAAACCTCCCTTTTAACTACGTGGAGTGGCCTTAATAATTTCACCAATAAAACACAGAAATACTCAACATTCCTAAGTCATCAGGGAAATGCAAATCAAACATGCTTTGAGATTTCATCTTATAAGAGTTAGAATGGTCAAGATCAATAAAACAAATGACATCTCATTGTGGGTAGGTTGTGGAGTAAGTGGAACACTCATTTATTGCTTATGTGATTGCAAACTCATGTAGCCACTATGGAAATCAATGTGGTGGTTCCTCAGGAAACTGGAAATTGATGTGCCTTAAGATCCAGCCATATCACTCTTGCACATATACATGAAAAACACGCTCAAACATGTCCATTGCTGCTCTATTCATAATAGCCAGAAATTAGAAATTACTTATATGTCTGTCAACATATAAATGGATAGCAAAAATATGGTAATTTACATAATGGCATATTACTCAGCTGTTAAAATAAAGGAAATTTGCTGGTAAATGATAGAGCTAGAACAAAACATCCTGAGTGAGGTAAGCCAGACTCAGAAAGACAAATATGGTATTATTTACTTATATGTGGATATTTCATGTTAAGTCATTAATAAGCAACCAACAATTTTTATAACAACAGAGGTTAGGCATAGAGTAGGGACAAGGAGAAGGGAGATACCTCTCTACCAAGGGGAAATAGAATAAATAGTTGTGGATGGATGGGGTGGGCTTACACAGGATAAAATAGGGAGAAGGAGAAAATAGGGAATCAAGGAAGGGGCTACATAGAGGGACAGCTAGAACTGAGAATGATTGGAGGGATCATATGGAAATCTAATACAGAATAAACATCACAAAATATATACACATATGTAGGAGATCTAAATGAAATCTTCAAATAACAAGGAAAACAGCTCCCCAACTGGACATCCTCTGTCACCAAAAGAAGCTTCCAGTTCTGAGAATGGGTTACTTCTAATTGAGCTGTTAGCCAAACAGGTCCCATAAGAATCCCCATACAATCTAGGCTATTGTCAAGGCTACTGCTTACTGTCTACAAATTGATGGTAAGACCCTATTGCTAAAGACAACACCTGTACAACTTACTGAACACAGAAGAATTGAGTTAGTGCCAACTTAGAGCCTTCAACCCTATAGATAAATGTTCATGGTACTGGAAGGTACTTTGCAAACTAACAGAGGAGAAAGGTAAAACCAACACAGCTCCAAACCATGCAATCTGCAATAGTGACTTTGCCTGAAAGATAAGCAAGCTAGTACAATAATGGCACAAAAGTTGTGGGAGTAACCAATCACTGTCTGATTGGATTTAAGGTTTACTCCTTGAGATGGCCCCATGCCTGGATACTGCTGGATGACCAGATACTTGCCATTAGATAGGCCATAAGGCTAGAAGAAAACTAAATTTAATGTTCTGCTAATAAAATGATTACTAAAGATATTCTGCAGTACTCATAGATCAGTATCTTATTCAGTCATCCTCATAGACGCTTTACTCCTATAGTAGATTGGAACAAATACAGAGACTCAGAACTGAATGATATACAAAGATGGAGAGAATTTGGGAGACTCAGTTCTAAATAGGGTGTCTCTAATCAACACCCCACCAGGGCTCAGAGAACTCTGTATAAAAGGTATCAGAAAGGCTGTAAGAACCAGAAGAGATGGAGAACAGCAAGGAAATACAGCCCTCTAAACATAGTCTAACTGATGCACATTTAAACTCCTAAGGACTGTCAGTGATAGCATTCCCAGGGCTTGCATGAGTCTGTACCAGATGGTGTCTGTAGTGGTTTGAAAGAAAATTGTCCCTAAAGGGAGTGGCCCTATTAGGAGGTGTGATCTTGTTGGAGTAGGTGTGGTATTGGAGGAAGTGTGTCACTGTGAAGGTGGTCTTTGAGGTCTCATATGTACTTAAGCCATGCCTAATGACACAGGCCACTTTTCTATTGCTTGTGAGTCAAGATGTGAGAACTCTAGCCACCACAATGAAATATTTTCCTTTATAAGAGTTGTCATGGTCATGGTATCTCCTTGCAGCAATAGAAACCCTAAAAGAGATTACTAGTTCTGAGAGAAGTGAACATGCGCCCCCATCCCTAAACCACAAACTAGCTCCAGTTGATTACTTTCAAATGAAAAATTAATTTTCTCTAAGGAAGTCTCCCTGGGGAAACAAACTACTCTTAAGCATAGGCCCCGTGCCCAAAATTAGATGGCTAATACAAAATGAACTCTTAATGCTATCTTTGGGTGTTCTTTGTCTCATAATGTTGTGTTGGGCATCTTTTAACCTTACAGATTCTTTTTGCAGGTATATTACAGCTCACAGTTTTGTGCTTTTATGGGATTCCTGTGTCTGTGAACATGTGTTCTCAGCTCTTTCTTTACTCTTTTTCTTTTGTTTGTTTTGGTTCCATCTTTTTCTATTTTCTTATTTTATTATTATTCCTTAGATGTCTATTTGTTTTCTAATGAGAGACAAAAAGGATGTGGATCCAAATTAGAGAGGAGGTAGGGAGGAAGTGGGAGTGGTTGGTGGAGGGACATTTTTAAATAGACTATATTGTTTGAAAAAATGTCAATTTTCAGTCAAAGAAAAAATATTTAGAAATTGACAAAACTGCCTGGACTAGAATATATTTTTTAATTTTGACATTTTATGTATTTATGCTGAATGAACTAGGAATGATGGAATTTATTTGGGCAGTTCTGCTAATTTGGGTAGTAATATATGGCTAAAGAGTCTATTACATAATGCTGACACATGTATACATACATATGCACACAAACACCAATTCAGAGAAATAAAGACAATAAAAACTAGTTATAACTAAATATAAAAGTAAATGAATAATGAAATGCAAAATGTTTCCAATTTTTTGATTCTAAAAATTGTCTTGGAGCATGGTAGAAAAAGTTACAGATTTCCTCTCAATGATGGAATTTTTTCATGTGTGTATATTATGTTTTTTCTTTTATGCACAAGTGCTGCTGTAAGAGACTTCTGGAAACTTTCCAAACAGCTCTAGTTGAGAACTCTGCAGACATTCCAGGGGAAATATTTGGTATTAGTATTCAGTGGCATTTTACAGCTTTCAAAGTCTACATGAAGCATACAATTCAATCAGATATTTTGCAAGTCAAGCACCTTATCAGGGCTGTTTTGAACTCTTGGCTTCCTACTGGGCAGGATTATATCTCAGCAAAAACAAAAGATGTTTAATTATGTTGGATCTCTTTCTAGAAGAAATATATTTTCTTTTAGAATTACAATGGGTAGGGAAGAAGTATTTATTAGCTCAATTAAATATTGGGAGTAGAAGAATTATTTTGAAATACCAGAAACAAAAACTTTAAAAACTCCTTTTTGTTATTGTGTATGTTCATTTTAATGGTTATTGATCTACCTCATAAATAGCCAGATACAATGTAACAGGAAAATAATTGAAGTTTCTCTGAAATTCTTTTGAATAATTCTCATAATGTCTATGTTTGTAGCAATCATGGTAGCTCAATGAGAAAGAGGGAAATCAATTTGATTGCTTGCCTGAAGTTCTATTTAAACTATTTTTATTCTGAACACACCATACATTATGAATGGGACTGCTTCAATTTTTTGTAGTTAGAATTTTCCTGCCTGGCCCAGTAAGGACAAATCTCTCTCACCTGCCAGTCCCATAGTCGCTCAGACCCAACCAAGAAAGCACACAGAAACTTACATTGTTTACAAACTGTATGGCCATGGCAGGCTGCTTGTTATCTACCTTTTCTATCTTAAATTAACCCATTTCTGTTAGTCTATACTTTGCCACATGGCTTGTGGCTTACCAGTGTCTTTACATGTTGCTTTCCATGGCAGCGGCTGGTAGTGTCTCTCCTCAGCCTTCTACTTTCCAGAATTCTCTATTCTCTTGTCCCGCCTATACTTCCTGCCTGGCCACTGGCCAATCAGAACGTTATTTACACAGAGCGATATCCACAGCACTTCTTACACATTCACAAGTTTGGCTGTCAGTATGAGATGCAGCCTTTGCTCCTTCTGGAGCACAGCTTCTGTGTGCTAACCCTGTGAAAATACTTCTAGAATATTTAACCTCAGTGATTTTGGTATCATAATACAGCTGATTTCTCAGCCCCAGTTAAACAATATTGATTGTTCCAGTAAAGAAAAGTTTTTGGTTCAGAAGCACTGGTTCATTTTTAATTTCCAGATATCTCTCTAGCTACAGATGAATATAAACCACACATTCTCAATTCAAAATATACAAACTGCTGGATAAAGTTTGCCCCTCTGAAACTTTGCAAACTTTGCAAAAAAATTTCTGCCATTGACTGTATTAACTCACCATTTTTATCTTCCAAGTTCTCACAAAATAACTCATTAAGGTCTATGTTCTCAACAGCTTTTATAGCCCAGTTTTCCAGAATCCACCCCAAACAGAATTGTTAATTCTGTAATGGCAATGACTCATGAACTTCATATTAGTTTCTGTTTAGGTTTGATTCTATTTCAGTAATAAACCTGATGACATAAAGCAACTTGGAGAGGAAAGGGCTTATTTCCTCTTACCCTAAGTTGCAGTCAATCATTGAGGGAATTCAAGGAGAAACTCAAGGCAAAAACTTGGAGACAAGAACTGAAGCAGAAACCATGGAGCAATTTTGCTTACTGGTTTTTCCACGGCTGGTTCAACTCAATACAGCTCAAGATATACTGCCTAGAGGAAGCAATACCTACATTGTCCTGAGCCCTCTTATTTCAATCATTTAATCAAGAAAATACCCATAGGCTTGCTTATAGGCCAATGTGATAGGGGAGGAATCCTCTCAACTGGGATTCTCTCCTCACAGATGAATCTGGTTTGGGTCAAGTTGACAATAAACTTACTAGCTCAGACATTATCCTTATAGACAGGTTACTGTACGTATTTCTGGAGCCAATAAATGAAAGCTCATCAGTTTTGCCATTCTTTTTCAATGAAGTAGTTGAGTTTCTTCATACTGATTAGAGAGAAACCACTGAGTTTTCTTTGAATAGAATTAGCAATACTGAGTCTGCAACAGCAAAGAAGTGGAAGACTTTCAACCAATTAGAAATGAGAAAATAATTATATATTTCCACAGTGTTTCTTCTGGGCCTACAACGATCTTTTCATATAATCAATGTATTTGAAAATGAATTTGGAAGATTATTTGTGTTAATCACAGAAAACAAACAACTTGACAACACTGAGGTTTTATTCAGAAGATTAATCACAATCCTTTCCTAAAATAATTAATATTAACTCTCTTAAATTCAACACAAAGTATCTGGAGAGATGTTTCAACAGCTAAGAGCAATTGCTGTGCTTTCAGAAGACCCTGGTTCAATTCCCAGCACCCACATTGAGACTGACAACTGTCTGTAACTCCAATTCCAGGGATCCAACAACCTTACACAGACAAAACGCAGGCAAAATACCAATGCACATAAAATAAAAATTTAAATAATTTAAAAAATTAAACACAAAGTTACCACTGTATGTAGCAAAATTCAACTTAATTGTGTACAAGCAGGTAATGATATTAACAATAATAATTAAATTGTATCAATTAGAAATATTTGATGAAGCTTATTTTAAAATTATTATTTGAATGTTTCATGTATGTATACAAAGAAATATTTTTATATCTGCTCCTCAGTTTCCCTCCTTCTAGCTCACCCAAAATCACCAACACCCCATCCCAACTTCATGTCCTCTTCTTTTTTTTTTTAATAACCCATGAAATCCAGTTAGTGCTATTCATATCTGTATGCTTATGAGGACATTCACTTGTGTAGGAAGAACATATCAGTCACATGTCCTCAAAAAAGAATGAGTCTTGCTCTCTCAGCAGCTATAAACTACTAGTAGGTCCTCAGTTAGAGGCCTGGACTTGAAAACCCCTGGCCCATACTTGCTGGAATTTTGACTGGATTGATCTCTTCAGGTCTTGTGCAGGTAAACACAGCTGCTATTAGATTGTGGTGCATATGTGACTTCTGTGATATTCAAAGTAATAGATTTATACCAGAAGAGAAGAATACTTCACAATTCAAGTCAAAAAATATTTTAAAATAATATTTTAGCACAAAAAAAAGAAAAGACCTTGAGACAGACTAATTTTTAAATCTGAAAGCTTTGTACACTGGCTTCTGGGTAAAATGCTTCTTCCATTCTATATAGGCAATAATGGCTCTTTTGCTAGTATAATTATGAGTAGTGACTCTAATGAGCACATGGGGGTACTTATGTGTCTAGTTCTATTTGGCATCTATGTTTCTGGCTTTTGAACAACAGTAACATAGAAGCAAGAGTCCAGAAAGTTGTTGCTACTCTTCTGTGTGCAGATTCTTACATTGTTGTTTTGGTTTAGACTATCCCTGCAAATACTTACTAAATATGTTGGCTTCATTCTCTTTGATATGCCTGTTTCATTTCGTTACATATTTGTCTATTTGGTTTCTATGACTTCCTTTTTGTATTAACAGGAATCTTTGTACATTCTGTGTGGTTTTTATTTGTTAGCTATGAACATTGACCAGATAGACTGTCCCTAGGCAAGCAAGCAGTTCTGAGAAGCTATTTCATGAATAGTCAACTCTTTTCTTTTTTTAATTTAATTTAATTTTACATATCAGCCATGGGTTCCCCTGTCCTCCCCCCTCCTGCCCCCGACCTGCCTTCCCCCCAGGACTCCCCCATTCCCATCTCCTCCAGGGCGAAGACTCCCCTGGGGATTCAGCTCAACCTGGTAGATTCAGTCCAGGTGGGTCCAGTCCCCTCCTTCCAGGATGAGCAAAGTGTCCCCGCATAAGCCCCAGGTTCCAAACAGCCGGCTCATGTCCTAAGGACAGATCTGGGTCCCACTGCCTGTAAATGAAGACCACATGAGAACAGGAAGAAGCAAAGTGCTAAAGAGGTCCCCAGAAATTCACAGTGATACCTCCACTGTAGACTACTGGCATGGTCGAGAGAAAGCTGGAACTGACCTAGTCTGGTGATCAGATGGCCAAACATCCTAATTGTCGTGCTGGAACTCTCATCCAATAACTGATGGAAGTGGATGCAGAGATCCTTGGCCAGGCACCAGGAAGAGCTCCAGGAGTCCAATTGTTGAGAATAATCAATTCCTTATTGTATGGCCCTCTTTTTTACTTTATTGCCTTCTTTTTAAATTTTTTTCATTTTCCTTTATTAAGAAATTTTCTACTCAATCTACATACCCTCTCAAGCCACCCCATATCCCCACATCTCCCAAATCAAGGTCTCCCATTGGGAGCCAGCAGAGCCAGTCACACTCAGCCTAGGCAGGTCCAAGCCCCTCCCCACTGCACCATGTTGAGTACCTCCTGACTACATAGAATGCAAAAAGTCTGCACTCTAGATCAGCTTGTTTTCCATGCATTCACTCCCTTAGCAATGCAGTGTGGATTTGCAGCATGCTGAGAAACACAGTGGTTTACCCATCTAGTTGTTTGAGTGGAGGTCAATCTTTAAGGCTAACACTGGCAGTGTCTCTCTCCAGCCTTCTACTTCCCAGAATTCTCTTCTCTCTTGTCCCACCTATACTTCCTGCCTGGCCACTGGCCAATCAGAACTTTATTTACACAGAGCGATATCCACAGCAATTTTTACTTGAAATTTAAAGTATTTGACTGTCAAGATGTCATCCTTCTGTATAGCTCAGTCTATCCTCAAACTGGCAAACGCCAGTCTTGGCCACTGCAGCATCTTGACTAGCTTCTAAACACTTCATCTTCCTTCTGAAATCTTCCCAAGATTAAGGGTACTCTTCTAATACTTTACCACTGTGACACTCTGAGAAGTCCTAAGTCATTCAGAGGAAAGAAATGCCTACATTTGAATCAGCCATGAAGTAAAACATTCACCTTATAAAACTGAGAACCTACCTAGGGGATATGAGTGAGGAATCCTGAAAAGAAGCTAAATGTTTATTAAAACTACAGTGATGTGGAAAGGTTTCCATTGGAGTTAAGGCCTGCTCCATGAACTGGAACCCATACCTGACACTGTAATAAGGCAAAGACCTGGAAGCTAGATAGGTCATGGGCCCTAACTGAAGAACTTCTATTGTTGTGCTAAATTGACACAGGAATAAAGTGAGCCCTAATGACATATTGCTATGTCCATAGATTAACCCTCATTTTAGAAGCTTCTTCTAGAAGTATGTGGCATTTAACACAAAACGCTACAACTAGACAACATGAAGAGAATAAGAGACTTAGAAATGTTCATCTTTAAATGAGATGTCTATATCATGACTTTCTACTTTAACGCTCAGAGGTCTACATATAAGATAGAGTAGAAAGATTGTATGAATCAGAGTGGTGGATGATTCCAAGGAAAGAGTGTTTTCCAGATACAGTAGGACAGATGCACATATGAACTCCAAAATAAACTATCTCATCACTTTAAAATGAGAGCTATGGATTTTATAATTCACTTTCAAGGAAACATGCTCTCTGGTATAGGGGAGTGCTTATAGCACATGCTACATGCAGAAGATATGCAGCAGCTCAAGCCAAACAAAACCCAAGTGTAGAAGAGTGTTCCACCCCTAACTGAGGAAGTATTGACATTGGGTAACTACTGGTTGAGACAAAGAAAATTTTCCTTAGTGCAACGACAACTTTTTGCTAAAATTTCTTCATAGATAGGGAGGGGGCACAAAAGCAATGTCTACCCCTTCTCTTAAGGTCTAAATATAAACAGTTCCACCAAAGTTCAGTCTGTAGAACAAGTGAATTGGTTCTTCCTGTGATTTCCTTACAGAATGTAGATAAGGAGTCACAGAGATGTTGACACTCTCTTCCTCTAGCAGGCCACACCTGAAAAGCCTTACACAGAAGAGATAATAGCTTCTATGTAACTGTGTAGATGGATTTCCACTCTGTTCTTTCCTGCTCTTTAATATTGTTGCCCCTCTTCCAGGCCACATTTAGAGATGCCAGAATATAGGGAGCAGCTAGATACTCAGGTGGGAATCTCATGCCTTATTCTGGTCCTTTCTACTGTAGTGTAAACTACCAACAATCCCAACTGGAATGGTACTTTACACAGTTGAATGGCCCCAAGAAGACAGTTTAATCAGAAAAAAATCACTCACAACACATTTGGATTGTATATGGACCATACTCCAGGCCAGGACCATACACTGTCCAGGAGAAGTTGGCCAACATATGTTCTGGACTCCATTGTTATTCTTTAAAGAGAAAGAGAAAGAGAGAGGACATGAAGTTGGGCAGATAGAAAGGTAGAGTGTAGGAAGCAGAAGATGAATATGATCAATATATATTATATGATATTCTCAGTGAATAAATAAAAGCATTATTTTTTTTTGAAGTTTGTCATTTGAAGTATGTTTTTGATCATGTTAACCATTCACATGTATTTGTATATGTCTTCATGATGACACATTGCTTTATGTAATGCAGATATTCTTCCAGAAAAACAAAGCTCATGATCCAGTTTCCTCAAGAGCCTCTTTTCAGTTATGTGTTTCACAACATAATTTACACTTTCAGTTTTGTTAAATCACAGTTCAGGAATGAGCTGAAGTTATCAAAGTCAAGACTGAAGACTAGATGTGCGGGCAGGATTGGGTTACCATGGTACAGGAAGCTACTGATAAAGATGTCACTTAGATGGCTAGTGATGAACAACAAAGAATTTGGTAAGTTCAGTTATCTCTAGTCAGTAGAGCAAGGGTTAGTTCTAACATCAGAACAGAGCAGCATAAAATGGTGTAAGATTAAGAAATCTAGAAGCCCAGTAATGACAAAATCCATAATAAGTTATAATGCTAGGGTTAGGATTGGCAAAAATTTTCCTATAAAGTGTCAGACATGAAATGTTTCAAGGTATGAAGTATTGGTACAAGCTACTCAGTTCTTTAGGTATGGGACAAAGTCAGCACAGGCAGCAAATGACCAGTAAATAAATGCACATGGCAAATTCTAATGAAACTTCATTTGTGATAATGACATTTGGATTTCATGCAATTTCTCATGTGGCAAAATATTTTTCTTTTTCACTACCTCAAAAGGTAAATCCCATTCTTAGTTGATGGGCCGTAAGCAGATGGTAGGCCAGATTATTTTTCAGCCTATTCTAAACAGCCTTGGTAATAATATACACAGTTGCCTAGTAAGCACAAGGCCCTGGGTTTGATACTCAGCTCAAAAAAAAAAAAAAAAAAGGAAAAAGAAAAAGAAAAAGAAAAAAAATTTAATGTTGCTTTATTTCTATAGATTATATACTGAGATTCAAACTAGACCAGCAACAATTTTATTGAGGCTTAATTTAAGAAACCGATTGGGCAGCTTTAATTGGCACATGTATGGCATGTTTCATTTGTTACAACTGTATGATTTGTGAATATTGTACTTAAAAAAAAGCCATCTCTTACAATTCATTTGCATTCTTTATTAGCTTCGTAATCAAATATAAGATGGGCTTATTCAAAATGAATTTGTTAATAGATTTATAGTAAGTTTAATAAAATATATAGTAATGCTCCAGTCATAACCACAAACATTAGTTCATGGAATTGTAATTTTTTTCTCTAAGGTAATATTTATACTTCCTATGAAACGAAATAAAGTAATCAAATGAATAATTTTTCTAATATTTCATAGCTACTCTTTCCTATTGAAAGGCTACTTAGTTTCTCATTCTCCTATATGATTTTCTTTAGTAACAAAGGAGAACTTAATTCCTGTCAGTCTTGGACACACTATGAATGTAGCACATGCCAATCTTTTTGTTTTGGGGAAATATTTTACCAGCATTTCTATGCTAATATAAAAAATATGAAAAAAAAGAAAAACTAAACATTCAAAGAGATGAAGACCAAGATATTTTAGTGCCATAATGAAATGAATAATAATTTTATGACTATTTCCAGGGATAACATATTTTAATCATATGCCTGTTCAATACAACTTAAATATTTTGAAAGAATTTAGTATGCTTATTAAAAAGCAAGTTGCTCATTCATCTATTTATTAAATCAGTAAATATTTATTGAGTGTCTACATATGCCAGGCATTATGCCATGCTTGAGAATTTGTGGTTGTAAAAGACAGACACATCCTCTCTGTCCCCACCTATTGTTAAAAATATTTGTTAATCACACACATATTTTTAATTCATATTGAGGAAAATGATAAAGATTGTCTGTTAAATAATGGGTTTACTCCAGGATGGGACTCAGGGAGGACTTGTGAGATGAAAGTCATCACAGCAAATGTGAGACACAAATTTCTTGGACATTTTGGGTCATGACTTTGTTGGCTTTAGTGGACACAGAGATCCTTGGCCAGGCCCCAGGTGGAGCTCCAGGAGTCCAATTGGTGAGAAAGAGAAGGGATTGTGTGAGCAAGAATTGTTGAGACCAAGATTGGAAAAAGCACAGGGACAAATAGCCAAAGTAATGGAAACACATGAATTATGAACCAAAAGCTGAGGAGCCCCCAAATGGATCAGGCCCTCTGGATAAGTGAGACAGTTGAATAGTTTGAACTGTTTGGGAGGCACCCAGGCAGTGGGACCAGGACCTGTCCTTAGTGCATGAGCTGGCTGTTTGGAACCTTGGGCTTACACAGGGACACTTTGCTCAGCCTGGAAGGAGGGGACTGGACCTGCCTACTGAATCTACCAGGTTGAGCTGAATCTCCAGGGGAGTCTTGGCCCTGGAGGAGATGGGAATGGGGGGGAGGGGCTGAGGGGAAGGTGGGGGCAGGGGTGGAAGGGGGGAGGACAGGGGAACCCATGGCTGGTATATAAAATTAAAACACAAATATCTGTATAAAAAATAAAATTTAAAATAAAATTAAAAAAAAAAGAAATTAAAAAAAAGTGAGATGGAGAGCAAGGCCAGAAATATCCAGGCATAGTCACTCAAGGGCTTGAATATTAGTTTGTCATATAGCAAAGGACAAAGAGCATGTCAAAGCTCAGGCCATAGTCAGGGGTTGGGTATGATCATACCAAAGTAAAGGGATTACTGAAGCGTAGACCTTCAGACTAGGAAATATGGGATAATCTCATTTTAATTAATTAATTTAATTAGAAATTAATTAAGAAATTGTGTCACTAAGTAGCCCAGGCTGGACTGGAACTTGTGACATTTCTGTGTCAGTTTCCTGAGAGCAGGGTTCACAGATGTGTACCACCAAACACATATGAATGGGAAACTTGGCTCTATAGACCACCCTTCAATCTGCTCTAATCTATTACCTTCCTATACTGAACTGAAGTCATCCTCTCTGTGACATCGATAATCACTTTGCCTCAGAATTATGAAGGGTACAAGGTAGTCCCTGATGATGTAGCTGGTCATAGTTTCTCTTCTTATTCTCTATTTATTATCCATTGTCAATTATGCTCTCAGTGAGAAACTGAGCTGGTTTTACTGGTTTGCCCCGTACAGTTTCTGTTCCCATTTCCCTGAGGGGAGTGAGCTTGCCATCCTCATATTCTCCTACTGGCTTTGCTGGGACTACCCATTTATTATAAGATTGGGCAGGAGAGTGAGTACAGATAACCTGGATGAACTACAAAGCACTGAACAGGAACACATTAATTATTGGTGAATCTGTGCGTGGAGTCAACAAAATCTGCTATTGTAATTTTTCCCTAAGATGAAAATTATTGTAAAATAAAAGGAGGGGGTTACACATGGCTTGTGGCCCACTGCTTAATTTTTTATAACTGCTGTAACCACAGCTCATTGATAACTATTGCCACTAACTAAAGCTGCATGGGCTGCCAGTAAGTTTCTGTTGTGATTTGACCATGCCTATTATGTAAATAACTGAGTGGGGAAACAACAGATGCTAAAGAGAACACAAGCTGTTTTGCAAAGCAGAGACCTCTGTATCATCTTCCAAGAGGGGATAGTGAGTAATTTCAACAGCATTAGAAGATTAACATAAGCAGGAAAATTAAAAACTATTGCACATTGTAATTTATATATCAGCATTCTAGCCTCAGACTCCCTGTTTCTCATCTTGTCGTTGTAGCAGATAGAGCCGAGTTGAAAATTGAATCTTCTCTGGAATTGTAAGATTTCTACATTTATGTTATAATCCTAGCCCTCATTATTTACACTCTTCTGGCTGCATAAAATGGGAACATCCATACATTCTGCAAAGAATAATTTAACTCTCATATTTCTTTTTAATTACTGATTCATTCCTATCAGCTTTTTATTCATTTATTCTTCAATATTCAAATGCAGCACTTTTATTAACAATCTGGTCACAAGGAATCTGATCACAAGGAAATAAAAACCTGAAATAAATAATATCTTGGGTGGCATAAATGAATATCAAACATGGGGAGGCACCCCAATGTGCATCTCATAGTTGCTGAGTGTGCTTGCTAGCAAGGAAAGACAAGAGCAATATCTACTCCATAGGTGATCGGCAAACCAAATTACTTTGAGAAAAGTAGGGAAAGGTCAGATCCCATAACAGAAAGGGGAGCCATCTGAGTGCTAACTGGGCCAAATGCTCTTGTTAATTTTTAATAGTGCCTGATACTGTTACTCTTAAAATAAAGAAGTCAAAGTTTATGTACTTGATAGTGGCCATTAAGTGTTCTTATTAAGAAGCCCAAATTCATTTGTCCTCAAAGCACTGGTTTGAGAGTCAAGTATATGTATCATTGATATTTGTGGAGGTCTTCAATGGAACTGAATCAGCTGTTAACATAATCTGAAATTGAAAATAGCAAGGACATAGAGGAGTCAGGTTTGTTCACATATGCATACAAGTGAAGAGAATCACAATTCCAGTATTACAGAACAGAGAACTTACGGTAAAATTACTTTAGACATTGAGTGTCTCTGGCCACTTATTTAATTAAACACACTAGTATTTTAGTAAGATTCCTTTTCATCACATGATAATCCAAACCAAGGATTTAGATGCACAGAAGAGTCCAAATTTAACCTACCTAGGGCCTTACACATAATTTAAGGTGAGACTTAAAAATAAATGTATGTCTTCTCACATTAATTGAAGCAGCAGAAACACATATTTAAATTCTGGGAAACCTTAGATAATGTGTCTGACACTCAGGTATGTTCAGTTTCATAATTTGTGCAAAGCTGTTTTGTGAAGTAAAATAAACCTGATTAGTCAGTTTGATGAAGTTCTCAGGTGAAGTACAAGAAATTATTTCCTGACAGTGGGGATGGAGGAGGGAGCTCTGGACTTCTTGCTGTGTTACCTTTATTATGTTGGAAAAGCCAGGACCTCTGGATTTAGAAAAACCTGCAACAAGGACATCACAATCACTAGCACCTTTGCCTCCTTTCTCCTCCTTTTGCATGTTTCTGTTTTGTTGCTGGGGCCCTGGATGTTTCTGGTGTCTTGAGGTATGGATTATTTTAGAGGCATATATTGTAGCAAGGCAGGTCTTGGTGAGGTGGGTGGGCTATTCCCAGTTTTATTGGTGTCCAGTTCAGAGGAAGATCCTGCAGTTGCTCTCTTTGTTCTTTTTCCAGTCTAGTTCTTCTCTTCACCCTTCTTTCTTCCTAGGTAGTAAGAATGCTTTTGCATTTGTAGCCACCTTTTTGTATCTGGGCTACTTTGGGGTCATAATTCTTTATTTTTAATAGTTTTTTAAAATTTTATTTTATAATTTAATTTAATTTTACATATAAGCCACGGATTCCCCTGTCCTCCCCTCCCTTTTCCCCCAACCCCCCCCCTATTCTCCTCCAGGGCAAAGACTCCCCAGGTAGATTCAGTCCAGGCAGGTCCATCCTCTCCTCCCAGGCTGAGGGAAGTGTCCCTGCATAAGCCCCAGGTTCCAAACATCCAGTTCATGCACTAAGAACAGGCCCCAGTTCCACTGCCTGGGTGCCTCCCAAACAGTTCAAGCTAATCAACTGTCTCACTTATCCAGAGCGCCTGATCCAGTTGGGGGCTCCTCAGCTATTGGTTCATAGTGCATGTGTTTCCATTACTTTGGCTATTTGTCCCCTGTGCTTTTTCGAATCTTGGTCTCAACAATTCTTGCTCATACAATCCTTTCTCTTTCTCACCAATTGGATTCCTGGAGCTCCACCTGGAGCTTGGCCTTGGATCTTTGCATCTACTTTCCTCAGTCATTGGATGAGATTTCTAGCATGACAGTTAGGGTGTTTGGCCACCTGCACCAGACTAGGTCAGATCAGGCTTTCTCTCTACCATTGCTAGTAGTATACAGTGGAGGTATCTTTGTGGATTTCTGGGGACCTCTCTAGCACTTTGCTTCTTCCTGTTCTCATGTGGTCTTAAATTATCATGGTCTGTTATCCCTTGTTCTCCCTCTTTGTTCTTGATCCAGCTGGGATCTCCAGCTCCCCTAAGCTCTTTTTCCCTTGAACCTTGCCCTTCATTACCTTGGGGTCATAATTCTAAAGCAGTTTCTCCTTCTTCTTCTTCTTCTTCTTCTTCTTCTTCTTCTTCTTCTTCTTCTTCTTCTTCTTCTTCTTCTTCTTCTTCTTCTTTCTCTTCCTCTTCCTTCTCCTTCTCTTCTTCTTCCTCCTCCTCTTCCTCTTTTTCATTTCTTCTTCTTTCAAATCTCCTTGTTCTTGCTCCTCAGGTTGATTGTCTCCAGTAACTTCCTCACCCCTCTTTTAGATATATGAACCACCAAGAGAGTTTTCAAGAGCCTTAATATCTACTTTTAAACATCTAATATCTGCTGAAGGCAAGCATTTACTAAAGGCCTTTTCTTTCACTGGGTCCATAAGCAAGTAAGCAGAAATAAAACTATCTAGGGTATAAATATCTTTTCAATTTTATTTCCATAGCTGTTCTAGGTCAGTAATTACCTCTTACTTACTTCTCATATTTGAGCTTAAAGATTGCAATTTCTCTTATCAAGGACAAATTAGCATAGAATAAGGGTTGATGACTTTGATACCACTGAAAGGTTGTGTGAAAACCTCAGTGGCACCACCAATGTCTTCTTTGTGGCTACACACGATCACTAAAACAGGTACGATATCTGGTTTACGATTTAACTTCTCTGTTCTTCTAAATATTAGACAGGCTTTGGAAATATTACTTTGAGAAAATTTCAACTGTAGCATGGTGAGCTATATTTCAACTGTATTTTCTGGATGTTAGTCAGAAAATTCCTGAAGCAGCTCTATTGTTTTTGAATGTTACTTTTCATGGAAGAGATGGGAGCTTGGATTAACACAGGCAGGAGATATTCAGGATGTTGGGAAGGACTGCAAGTTGGCAGATATTTTGTGGCATTGTTCTGCTTGATTTGTATAGATAGCAAGCAAAGCTTTGTTAAACTGTTGTAATTGCAATTGTTTCTTTGAAAGCTTAAACTCTACTTCTGCATTAGTTAATTTCACTTTCTTTCTTGCAGTTAAAAACACTTTGGTCTATCAATGATAATTATGCTATTTGCAGTTAGGGCCAGCACTACTACGTCTGTTGGCTTTAGTTTTATTATCTTATAAAGTTGCAGAGCCTCTTCTGTATGACCCTGAAACTATAGGAAGTAACCATTTGACCATGAATGATATGCAGTTTTTCTCCCTCCTCACTGTTGGAATTCAGATTTTGTGCCAGTAACAGATAGTTGATAGTTCTTGCTTTGGATGCCGGGGTACCCAGAATATTCACATTTATTGTGGTTGGAGGCTTTTGTGAAACAGTGTAAAATCATTATACTTCTTATTATTTCTTGCTTACCTAAATTTCTTATTCATTTCTTGCCTCCTTCAAAAAAAGTGAGCCTGGGTAAAAACATCACAAAACACAAAGAATTGTAGCATGCTTTTTAAAGCTAATAAAAGTACTCCAATGTTTCTATAATCAAAGAACATGATTCATTTTACAAATACTTCATGACTATTCTGTGCAGCATGATGGCCATTAACTAACGTAGTTAAGGATGGTGTGACAACTTGACTTCAGTGATGGAAGACCTGAATTTGCAATTGAATTGCTGTGTGATATAAAGGTAAAGTAAATATACTTTGGTTCATGAAAGCTTAGTAAAAACATGTAATACTTCTAATGATTAGGTTTTTATTTGATTTCATGTTGAAGTTTAAATGTACTTCAATAAACAAAATTTATGTTTAAAATAATCTCACCCATTTTTTTACTTTTTATTGAAGTGGCTAGGAAATCTTAACTAACACACAGGACTTATTTCTATTGGGAGTTCTTGCACATAAATTTACTTTCTGGTCTCCACTTCTCTCTGCTTCTGTTCCCATCTTTGTCATTTTTCTACCCCTGAGCCATTACCAAACCATTTGAAGGAAGATGATTATCATAAGTGAATCAACATTTTACTACTAATAAAATGAAAGAAAAGTTAAGCTCTGAAAGGCAACAGAATGCCAAATGGCTAAGATACTATGGTAATGCCAAATGGCTAAGAAATTATGGTAATGGTACATTGAGGTTATGAGCTGAAGTCTTCAGATGGCATAATTTGTACTCAAATTAATCATTTGATATTGCTATGTCATTATCATGTGTTGGGATGAGATTCCGAATGCATTCTAGATGACATCTCATAATCACCACCTATGGCTCTGACTCATGATCATATCTTCTTTAGCTACAGCCTTCAACTGATTAAATTGAATGATGAATTGGAAAAATTAACTTTCCTCTTTCATTTGATAAGTGATACTTTTTCTCACATAATACTCATTAATTGATAATGTTCTGTAATGGGGAAACCTTGAGCAAATAATTCCTTTGGATTTTATGGATGGAAGCTTGCTTCATTTCTGCAAGTCCTTTGGAGTCTCCAGAAGCATTGATGGTTTGAAATCTGAATTGTTGAGATGGACCCAAAATCAAACCTCATCTATGCTGCCATGATATTTCTGTGTGTAGTGATTCCCAGAACATATTTTTTTTTTAAAAAAATCCTTTATTTTATTCACCCACAGATAACATAGAAATAATGGTTAAAAACACAGTGCACAGATGTATGCCACCTTGAATCATGTCTTAACTCCTTGTTTACTTGTGAGAACGTGCAAAGCCTCTTTAGCTCTGGAAGTCCACATTTCTCACCTCTAAAGTAGAAATTATATGTGTTGGAATGCCATGAGGACAGAAGGGGCATTACATATGAAGCACTTGGACAAATGCCTGCCACATAGAAGGTAATCACTGTAACGATGTATATAGTCACTGTAACTATCACTATTTCCTGTCATTGTTAGATTTCAGGGCAGTGAAAAGTGGAAAGTCAAGATAAGATGCTTAGTAGCAGAGAGTGACCACCTCCACACATCTATCTCAAATGGAGTTGATTCCTACAGAAATAGCAAGGAAGAAGACCCAGCAGAGCACACAGGCCATTATGGGCTATCCGTATCTAAGCCTGGAATTAGGCATTTGTTACAGTGCTGTGTAGAATGGTACAAGTGAGACAAACTTTGAGAGTACCTCAGAGGGACCCTGACTTCCCTCTCACTGGGAAAGAGTCTCTACAACATTCAGTGAGGCACACTGGACCTGAGTAAAGAAAGAAGGTCCCTCCTAATGAGTCAATCAGGCCATAGCTGCAGTAAAATGTAGAAAGGCAGCAGGTTAGACAGAAATGTTCATCTAGGAAAAAAAGGAATGAATACTTCTTATGGGTTACTGAAAGCCAGAACACAAAGCATATAAGAAGCCAAAAGAAGATAAGTGAAAATGTGCTGCTTTTTGATGAAAAACTAACAAAGCTTAAAAGAACACATCAGCAACATGCAAGATGTTTAGCACTTGATGGTACCACATATTTTAGGAAATAAATACCTTTATATTTTGCCCATTAATTGTTGGAGTCTTCTCAAGGGGGAACTGAACAACATCTATTGAACTCTAACATATGTACATTTAAATTTAATGAACCCCCTTTTAGAATTTTTTGTATAGAAAGAATGGGATTTAGAAGTACCTGGAGGAATCCAATATAGAAAATCATTGCAAATGCCCTCTGGCTGACGCCACAGCTGCCTGTGGGAAGTTGTAGTAGTGCCTATAATGGCAAGGGTTTGTGGTAGGAAGACAGGATATGAGAGGTAAGGCAGACGCCTATAAGGATCAGGACTTTGTTTATTTAATTTGATTTTTAAGTAGAAAGCAAACACTAAACACAATTGCAAATATTTTACTAATCAGTCAGTAAACGTCTTGCCATACAAGCATGAAGGGAGGACCTAAGTTTGATTACCAGAATTTATTTAACAAAGCCACGAATGATGGTAAATCATTGCAATTACAACTGTAAGGATAGAGCTGGGCAGATTTCTGGGCTTGATGGTTAATCAGCCTAGAAACATTGCGAAGTCTCAGGCTAATGAGAGTCCATGGCTCTCCCATGGAACACCACCTGATATTCTCTTGTTTCCATACACAGATGTATATACACCTGAACACAAGCATGCACGCATGTACACATGCACATACATAGACACAAAACATAAATTAATAAAACCTAAGATCACTCTGGATAAGTCTAGAGAATACATTAGAGGTGTGATTGGGAAGGGCAAGTGTGAGAGATTCTGGAAACAAATCTGTGAAAAGCTAAATCAGAGATTTTTTTTTTTTTTTTTTTTTTTTTTTTTTGGTGATGGGGATCAGAAATCTACTTCAGGGTGTAAAACAGTAAGTACTTTTCTTGAAAGGAAAGGAAGGCTTTCACATGATCTAAAAGACCTCACATCAGAGATTTCTAAACCATTGAATGTTAACCTTATGACTGTACGAGAGTTTGCTCCACACCCCCAGTTGGCATAAGACACACCTAGACACTAAATTCTCAGTATAAAGGAAATTTATCACCCCAGAGGGGCAAGCATGGGGCAGGGGTGGGGTTATGGGTTGGTGGGGGGGGGGCGGGTTTAAAGGCAGACAGCAAGCAACAAGCAAGCAAGCAGGTGCTTTTTAGGAGAAAAGAGGGAGTCTATGCTAGGGTGATGTGCTAAATCCTGATTGGATGAGTTAGCCAAATAATGAATTTCAATTGTTGGACCTTGATGTTTTATGTCAGGAATGAATCAGTGGCCAAATAAGGGAATAGACCTTGGGGGCTAGCTTTAGGAATGTAGTCTAATGGTTTTTAGCAAGGGAGAAGGAGAGGAAGTAAAGGGCAAAACCTGTCAGCACCATTTTTACCATGCTCAGGCCTATTAGAGCCCTTCAATGATCCTACTTTAGTCTCCTATGTTTTGACAACATAGGTACTTGTCTGTGTCTTTATTTTCCCTTGTTTCCCTCAGTACATCTGTACATTCTTTTTCTCCCTCTTCCTCCCTCTATCCATCCCTAGCTCTTCTCCCTGTCTCTCCTCTCTCTCTTTGTAAATGACCTCTAACTAATTTACTCATGAAGTTGGGAGATTGGTAACAGATCCATATGTAAGTCACTTGTTTTACCAAAAGAAGAATGAACAAAAGCTAGCAACATTTTGTACAGCAGTGGTGAGGAATTGAACAAAAGGTGAGTTCTTATCAGGGGAAGGCTGCTGGACAACTCTAGCCAGAGACACAGTGAGACAATCAATCCCAGGGAATATGACTCTACTAATAGCCTTCTAAAAAGGAAAAGGAATATCTAGAACTTTAAATTAATTTATTTCATAACTGATCATTTATCAATTATCAATTTGGTCTATAATATTTATCTTTTATTGAAAATGGATTTCAACTCAGATCATGAAATCAGTTAACAATGATGAAGTGCCATAAAGGAATGGGTTATTTCTTCCATTCTGGGATTTGAGAATCAAATTCAGGTTGTGAGGCTTGTGAAACAAGAACATTTACCTACTGAGCCCTCTTGCTGGATGACTGCTAACAATTTTTAACATCATTTTATGGGAAGCTTGCAATTCTCAAATGTTGTCGTTTATATTTTCCTTCAAAGAATAAAAATCCCAAATGAAATTTAACTAAAGAATTATGAGTCATGCCATGGTAAAAATAAGATGACTTTTGTTTTTATTCTGCAACTGAAAATCCTTAGTTTTTTGCCTAAAGGATTGTGAAACACAAAGCTTTTGGGGATAGAAGAAGGAAAGTCAGAGAAGCAGATTTTTCCTCCTCTTATTTCCACTATTTTTCAGCTCAAGAAGCTTCAAATGAAGAATAAGAAAGCATGAAGCCTTGCAAGATGAAATGATAAGTTAGTCTGTCTGTCCTTCCCATCACTGACATCCACACAGTCAACAGATGGAATGTTTCTACCAGGAACCAGATCTTGCATTATTTCTCTCTCTACTAACTTCCAAAGACCATCTCACTGTCATTCCAGGCTCAGACACTTACTTGCATGTTTTCTTGGGTAAAAATGGTTTCATAGGGAAACCCAGAGTTGTTTGGAGCACAACTTGGAACTTTAAAGCCTTAAATGGCTTCATTCATACATATATTAAGTTCACTATGCTTTTCACTCCTCAAATTAAAATTCTAGGATATAGGTCAGGTTTTAAGAGGAATTTGGATGCCAACCATGAATAATACCATTAGAGTTTAGAAAGACAACTCATGAACTGTACACATCAGATGGTATCAAATGAGAAACATGAGATTAAAGGTTCTCTAAGGCTATTCAACAGGCCCACTTGATTTTTGGCACAAATATGACTTAAATCATAAAATTATCAGTATGTCCTTTTTGATGTGGGGAAAAACTAGAAAATTAATTTTGTACCCCATTAACTAACTAGAAATGAGCCAGAGTGCCCCCTCTTTATCATACACTTCTTTTAAGCACTGGCAAGGAGTGTTTATAAGGCTATTATCCTTCAAAAGCCTATATACCATCAAAATGACAAATGTTGTCCAACAAGACAAATATTTCAACATGAATTATTTTAAACCTTTTCATGCATGACCCATTATTTAAGATATAGAGTAGGATGTTAGCTACTCTTAGAGTCTGACACTGAACTCACATGCTCCTCCCATGCAGCTGCCATATGTTAAAAGCCTAATGCAGTAGAAATAGTGTACTCCTGTCTTTGTCTTCCCATCTTCTTTAGTACTCTTCAGTATGGATTACACAGTCAAGACTCTTTACAATTAGCTATTTAATGATCTATAATTATGAGCACATCACCATTTAAAGGAACATTTACAAGTTGTTAGCTGACTGACTGCCCTGCAAACTTAGAAACAGCTGAACAACTTGATCTTTTTGACACTGCCTTTATTCTGGGACTCATATGCAATTGGAATTTGGCTCTTATTTCTGTGAACTTATGTTAACCACATCTTTTACCATCTCTCACTAAATGGTACTGTCAATGAAATGCAGGACCTTTTTCTCTTGTTTCCATCAACATAAACTCAGTACTTACTGTAAGAAAGACCTGGTTGTACACTGGATACTCTGGGCAACTTTGCATATGTAAATTCAGGTAGCATTTACCATGTCATGTAGAAATGATGTTCCTATATTGATCTTCCCCCAATTGCTTCCAAATGACAAGAAAAAAATGAAACTATTCTCCCAAGTCTAAGACATGACTTCTAAAAGATAGCTAAATTTTGTCATGTCTTGCTTAATGTGAGTAACATTTTAGCACCCTCAAAGCATGGTTTAGTTCAATCCTCCAATACTTTGTGAGTTGCAGAAGATTTTCTTATTTACAAGTAAAGAAAATGAGGCAGTAGAAAGTTCATAAATATTAAATGAAACTATGTTCTCTAATAGTAGATACTGGAAAAGTGAATAAACACTAACTTGAATCTAGAAATTTCTCAATAAGACAATGAAACCCACCCCCAATTCCTTTAGGGATGTACTGCCCTAAGAATGTAGTCATATTTCAGTAAGTTCAGATCCACAGAAGGAATGTATCCATAGGTACTCACTCATCTGTCTGTGCTTTACTTCCTTATCTGATTTAATTGAGGAAGATTTTAAGCTAACCTGTTTGTTTCAGCACCCGGGGCTACAGAGTTGACTCAGTGGTTAAAAGCACTTGCTGCTCTTACAGAGGACCCAGGTTCAGTGCCCAGAACCCACATGGTGGTTCACAATCATTTCTAAAGGATGGAACAACCTCTTCAGACACTGTACACATGGGATATACATGCATATGTAAAGGCAAAAAACTCATGCAAACAATAAAATAAATAATTCTAAAAAGCAAAAATATGATATGTTTTCCCTTTGCTAAGTAAAAATGTATAAACATCATTGAGACAATACCCTGACTATGCAGCTCTCTATAGCTGCCCTTCATGATTAGTAACAGCAAACTGTGGATAATAATCACATGGATCTATACACTACATAGACATCCTTCTGTAGCCATTAACCACCTCTAGATTTCTTATAACACTAACACACTATACATACATGTTATACTGTATGGTTTATGGAAGAATGACAAGAAGATAAGAACCTATGCATGTTCAAAACAAACATACTTCTTCATAAGCATTTCCATCTGTAGTTGTTTGAATTCACAAGTAAGAAATGCATATATATAGCCAAATGACAGCATGCAGATTTTTCTTTATACAGTTTTAGCAGTTGTAGACCTTGGGTTTGATTTCTGAACTTGAAACTCCAGAGATACTGATAAAATCTGGTTTAAAACTTTCAACCTGTAACCTATACTTTAAAATGAGAAAATAAAAGTTTATTAATTATTTTCTTGGCCTAAATGATGATAACAATGATAGAATGATAGCTTAGTAAATTTTCCTGAACAGGAATTCACCTAAGAGAAAAGAGAAATACCATCAAATGTGATGTCGTAAACTCTGAAGTTGGAAGCACATCAAGGTTTGTAGAAATGACCCTTACTTTACAGCTGTTTTCAGAATGTCTGTTAATCAATATGATCTTATGATTTCTTCTCTATCTACTGACTCAGAGTCAGGATTTATTTAGAATTTCCCTCCATCATGTACCAATCGAGAAGGAAATTGCAGACCTTAGGAACCAATTAGAGCTTAACTCTCCTCCTCCTGATCATCCCTCAGCAGCTGTTCCCAGAGAATACTGGAAAGAGCTCAAAGAAAAGCTGCTTTGGAACAGACAGACTCGTCTGGAACTCATAGACCCAGCTAAGGCTGCCCTGCCAGCCATTCTGGCATCTCTCGGAGTGGTGATTCCATTTAGCCTGAGTGCGGTGTTCTGTGTCGGGTGCTAAGAAGAATTTAGATCGTCAATTAGACATGGTTTGTACCCTCAGGAATCTCACAATGTAGTACAGGAAACAAGATAAACAGTCAATTAAGAGAAAGTAGATACACATGTACACATAAAAATATTGATTTAGTTTGAGGAAAAGGAGGGTCTTGATTAAGATGCTCATCAAGGAAGTCTTGCATATCAAACCTTTATGGGCTATACCAGAAAGGGGAGTCTCTGAGTGCCAAGATGTAAGGGCTGCCTGTCAGGAAGTGGTTCCCCCCTCCTTCTTCCCCTTCTTCCCTATGCTCCCCTTTTCTGTTTCTTTCCTTCTGTCTCCTCCTTCTTCATTTCCTTCTTTCCTTCATTCTTTCTTTCCAGAGACCCAGGTCAAAGAAAAACTAATTTAAATTCAAGGACTGAGAAAGCCTTCCAGAGGATCTGCCCTTTGAGACTTTGGATGATATCTTAGGATGTATTCATTGGTTGTCACATGATCTGAAATTAGCCTACTTATGATATACTGTGTCTGTCCTTAGGGCTTTATATGTCAAAGGAATTAGTTAAATATATTTTCTCTCTTTCATCAAAACCATCATTTGGACAAGTTAATAATTCCCATAAAGGAAAGTCAAACTTTGTATTTGCTTTACTAAATACTGTATTTGTACCTAATTTGTGGTTGTTCCCAAGCTCTATTTTGATTTAGGGTGGTACGTAGGGAGAGTAGCTATCTAGACATCGCAGAATCACAACCATATCATGGGAAATCCTAGAGAACATCCTAAGACTTTTCACAATCCTCTCGGTTACCTCTGTGCTCCCCTCATCCTGGTAGGGTAAGATAATTCCACATCCCTTGAACAAATAATGCAGTCCATATCTTTGGATGTCTGTAATGTCTTTCTCTTCCTTTATTTTAGTTTCCAAAATTTATGGTATTAAATTTCTCTTTTACTTTTTGAATCTAATCAGAGGTTGTTTTGCTTTCCCATGTAGTGAGGGGAACCAGGGGGAAAGACACAGATGGTAATGCTCACAAAAAGAAAACTGAGAAATTACACATACATCTTTCAGCTTCATGGCAAATGTGATGCCAAGATTCTTGGGTAAAATGTGCAGTGTGATACAGGCTGAGGCATACTGGAGAGGGCGAGGCCAGCCCATGGAGAGCAGCGCAGGGAATCTCTGTGGGCTGATCCAACCGCAGAACACGTGAGCTCTTAAACTCTGGCAGCTCTTTTTCCTTATGGAGTTTTTGACCTCTCTTGTACACTGAGATAGGTTTCATCTGGTTAGAACGTGTGTCATATTTAAACTTCCTTTAGATCTGCGGAGTCGAAGTGAAAAAAGATAAAAATAAACCTAGCATAGTCCATAACACACAGAAATGAGGCTGGGGAGGGAGAGGGGCAGTAATTGTGCCCAGATAATGTTGTCATACTTTGTAAAGCCTTTAATGCTGGAATTTATTTATTAATGATGCATGGGTTATTAACTACCATCTGTCTTGTGTTAGCAGTGGGCTGTTTCAGATTATGGTAATGTGTTTCTGATTTGAGTTGTGTTGAAAGCCAGAACAAGGCATCTCATGTGCAGTCCTCTTTGAGGCCTGCTGTTTTCAATTCCTCTTCACAGAAAGAGCTTTTATTTGATTTGTTATGGGGATTTTTTTTCTTCTGTTGCCAAAACAGCTGCAAGCCTGGAAGGGAATAAGACACAGAGCCACATCAAACTTGTTAGCTTGTAAAGGAGAGAGAGAGAGAGAGAGAGAGAGAGAGAGAGAGAGAGAGAGAGAGAGAGAAGAGAGAGAGAGACAGAGAGAGACAGAGAGAGAGAATGGAGTATTACAACATCAACAAATGTGGGAGAGGAGGTAGAAAAGGGAACACACATAATTTGCAGTTTATGCCCTGTAGATTGAATTACAATGTAGCTGACTGATACACCAAATAGAATCACTTTCTTTTGGTTTTTTAACACATAAATAATAAATACAAGTCTTCAATGAGCTGGCTCCCCCCTCTAACCATTAAGGAGAAAATACAATGCTTTGAGTTTTGATATATTTTAATTACTTATGAATAGATAGAGAATTACCTAACAGCAGGAGCCCATCCTCACCTACTGGACATATTTGCCCTGATGGGGTTTTTTGTCTCTTAAGTCTTCCTGTTATTTCAGGGTAACAGTGGTGATGGATTGCTTGGAGTCTTCCCTGCTTGACATGGTCACCACAAGCTGCACAAGTTATTAGATATGTGGCCAGAATTACTAAATCTTGTTAAGTTTACGTCATTTTTAATTAATTCAAATTTAAGTAAGAACATAAGCTAATAGTCACTATTTCAAGACTAGGATTAAAAAGTGATAGCATTTTCTGCTACAGCCCCAAAGCTGTGTGATTAGAACTTAATTTCAACCAAAGGAAATTGTTTAAAGACTTTTTCCTCTGACATAGCCTTCAAAGTTGGCAGCAATAAAACTTCTTTTTTCACAAGGCCAATGACAGGATCTTCCTTGACACACATCCATAAATACTCTGTCTAAGGAAATACTGTTTTATTTTAAAAAAATGTTTCTTATGGCAAAGAAATAGCTGTCAAGGACGGTAGCTGGTCGGGCAGTGGTGTCGCATGCCTTTAATCCCAGAATTCTGGAGGAAGAGCCAGTTCTCTGTGAGTTCGAGGCCAGCCTACAGAGTGAGATACAGGACAGACAGGCAACAAAACTACACAAAGAAACCCAGTCTTGAAAAACCAAAAACTTAAAAACAACTATAATCAGAATTGTCAAGCATTAACAATTATTTTAAATACAGTCTATTTATAAAATACAATAGGTTCACAGAAAAGCCCCAAACCATCTGAAACTCACTTTGTTCCTACAGACCCTTTGTTCATACACTGTCTATATTTTATCTAATCAAGTTTTTTTTTTGTTTGTTTGTTTTTTTTTGTTTTTTTTTTTTACTAAAACCTAGAAGCATATTTTGGATGATTTTTGTTGTTGTTATAGATCTTCATTTCCATAGCTTCTTGGTTGGTGGAGAAGAGGCTCTAGGGAGAGATGTTGAAATAAAAAGATGTGACATGGCAAGATGTGTGCTCACCATCTTGTGATGATGACTCTGTCACCTATACATACTTAAATCTGTTTCTCACCCACACATGAAGAACATGAAATTATGCACACAAATTATAGCTAGTGTAATATATAACTAATATTAGTGTACTTTCTGTATACTTCCATGAGATGCAGAAACTATAGCAAAGTCTCATAGCTAATGACCATGAAATGCAATAAGCCTAGTGTGAGTGGCAGTTTAGCAGAGCCATCTTTTGTAACTAATTTCTCTCTCCTGAGGAAGTAATCTCTTTACCTTCAGCAAAAGATGTACTCCTACCCCAAACCCCTAAAATATTGCCTTTTTTGCCTTTGACTGAGGAAATTAGTCTTTCATTGTTTGCCAAACTAGTAGTGACTTTCCCTGAAGGAGATGCTAGGCAAGTCAATCCCTCAGGGTTCACCAACAGTTGTCTCTAAAACTATAATCAGACTGAAGGCTAGGCTCCTATAAGGGAGAAAGAAACCATAGTCTATGAGGAGGTATAAAACACTACTAAAAAGCTTAGTGAATTTGTTGATTCATTCAAGCAGAAGATTAGGGAATGTGTGTTGGAATGGATTTTAAGGATGTCAGATAATGGTATAAGAACATAAAATTGTATCAGGCTGATTTCATAGTTATGAACCTGTTTAGTAGAGAGATTCTAGGTTTACTATGGAAAAATGAACAATTGAAAATTGTCAAACTTTGCTTGAGCATTTGGCTGAAGCATTTGTCAAAAAAGTCTACTGTGGTGATATTTTATTTGTGCTTTAATAAATAGTTTTCCTGGAGAGCAGAGGAACTAGCAAGCAATTTTAAGTAAACAAAGAAGTTAGGCAGTGGTAACACATGCCCTTAATCCTATCACTTAACAGGCAGGATCTTTGTGTGTTCAAGGTCACACTAAGAAACAGAGCCAAGTGTGGTAACACACGCCTTTAATCCCAGTATCAACCATAGATTTCTGGATACCTGTACAGACATGAAGTGACAGATCTGTCCAGGAAGAGGAAGTGATGTAACTAGACAGAGAGTAAATCAGATGGCAGAACAGCAAGGCAATAAAGGCATGGGTAGACAGGAAGTAACTCACATTGGGAAGCTGCAGAGTTGGTGAGGTAAGGTTGGCTGGTGGCTTTCCCTATTTCCCTGATCTCTCTAAGGCTTTCACCCCTATATCTGGCTCTGTGTTTTGTATTTAACAAGACCATTTAGAAATTTGTCTATAGGCTACTAAAAAGGAGTTGGAGATGCCTGATATCCCTTGGCTTAGTTTTAATAAAGGGATGTTAAGGCTCACGGAAATTGCAAAGCTAGAGTGGGTATGCTTTGTAAAACCTAATCCTGCACTATGGGAAAGCTCAAAAGATATGCTCTTTACTAATTCTATAAGACCCAATATGGTGAGAAGGATGCCAGCACATTTGAGGAGCTTTGTTGTCTTCCTTTTCTCTTTAAGTCCTGTGAGCTAGTTCACAAAAAAATTAACAAAATTGTAGTTTGAATAATAGATGTCCTCCATGGTCTCTTACATTTGAATACATGGTCCTAGGGTTCCTAAGACTATTTAGGTAGACCTAAGAGTTGTGGCCTTGCTGATGGAATTGTATACTTGGGGCAAGCTCTAAGAGTCCAAAGACAGTTTGCTCTGTTTCCTGCTTGAAGTTGAAGATGTGAACTCTCAGCTGTTCCTACCACCTGCTTGTTGCCAGGCTTCCCGGCTGGATGGTGTTAGACTCTTATCCCTCCAGAATTGTAAGTCCACTATAACCCTTACTTCCACATATTGACTTGGTCATGGCGTTTTATCACAGAAACAGAAAAATAACTAAGACAACAATCATTCTGATAATTAATACCGTCATCTTTTTTTAAAATGTTTGGAAAATGGCTGCTAATAAGATAAAGCATAAGAAGCCATAAGCCCTGAACATTACGAAGTCTCATTCCTTGTTCACTGGTTGGTGGTGTAAAATAGCATATTCACTCAGAAAGATGATTTCTTATAAACTGTAGCCTACAACAGAGCTCATGGATCTCGACAACGTTCATTGAAAACTGTCTGCACAACACCCTGAATGAATAGTGGCAACTTTAACTATAATTGTGAAAATGTGAAAGTAGTCCAAGTATAATTTAGAAGATAAATAAATAATCAGTGGTCCATGCAAACGACGTGATACTTTTTAGCACCAAAAAGAAATCAGCTACCAAGCCACAAAAACATATCTTAGATGCACACTGCTAAATGGAAGAAACTATTCTAAGCAGGCTACCCATTATCTAATTTCAACCTGGTGACTTTCTGGAATAGGGAAAACTCTTCAGACAATAAAATTAACAGTTCTGGCCCAGGGATGGAGAAATGAGAGGAGTAAATGAAGGAAGTATAAGGTATTTTTATGGCAAAACAAAGCCAATTTTGCCTGACACTATATGGATACACCCAGAATACAGAGTGCCTAGGCTGAATCCTCATGCTGTGTGCTTGAGGTGAAAACAGTGTATCAGTGTCCATTCTGAAATTGTCAGAAATGTGCTGTGTTCGGAAAAGTTTCTCCAGTAATGATTGGATATGAGGTGCAAAAGAGTGAAAAGTACAAATGACAGCGTTTTTCTAGGATTTAGAATTAGAAATTCTGTGGAAGAATTGAGTTTGAACATAGGAGCAAAGTTAAGAATGAAATCCCTGTTATTTTTTTCCCAAAAAGTAAATGAGTAAGACAATTATGTAAGTTTGGAGAGATATCAGGGTGAAATGGAGAAATATACTTGGGAAAATTTAAGATTATACACAAGAAATAACACCAGAAGAAGAGTAAGAAGATTAAGAAGAATTGCCTCAAATTTTATGCATGTTAATTGTTTGGAAGTTAATAGAACAATTGCAAATGTTTTTAAGAAGGACTAATCAGTGTTTAAGGCAGAGACAGAGATAACTCATGTCTACTGCTCCTGGTTGGTGTAGAAAGATCATTCAGGATAAGGTAATGGATATTCTAATAATGTGGCAAGAAAAGAATATAATTCAAGAGGTTCAATAATTTTCTTTTATATCCACATGGTCATGACTGAGTGACTCACATATCTGTGTAAGGTAAGTAAAGCCCGTCATGCTGTTGGAAGGTTAGCACTTTCATTTAGCCAAACATTGAATAAGAGCAATGCTTTCTGTTGTAAAAAGGAGGAACAACCCTGAAAAGCAATCATTTGGAAGCTTTTTGTTATAAAAATACTCATGCAAAATGAATCACATTGACTTTTAAAAATAACTGCTTCAGCTGTCACTATAAGTTGAAGAGAAACTTAAGCTGTCTATTTGTTTATTTAAATAAGATTTAAACAGTTGGAAGAGGGCCAGTGCTGACATTGGTTCTGTGCTCTTAAGGACTGTTTTAAGTTGTATAAAATCAGAATTTGATTTTTATAATATTTCTAATGTCTTCTTGTCAGCTACTTTTATCTTTTTCATGCTATTGAATGAGCAGATATTTTTAATATTCCATTTAAAAGTGAAGTGCTAAACTCCAAGTAGTTAATAGTGCATAATGTGGCATAAAGTACAATATACAAATTAGGTATAATTGTCTAATATAAAAATATGTATATCATTAATATAGAAATACCTCTTGAAATAAATATATGCAAATTTAGATATAGTTTTTATATTAATAAATTTTGATTATGACATCAAGTTTAAGTCTGATTACTGCAAACTTTAACATCTCCAGTTGATTGCTTTTACTGAAGGTAAGATCATGTTATGTTTCCCATAACATAGATGGTCTTGAACCCAGTATTCTGATCTCACTGTTCTGACTAGCTGTGACTTCAGGCATACTGCTACTCCTTACAACATCTCTATTTTAAAATATGATTAAATTATTTAAGTACGTTCAGTGTTTGTTGTATTTTATTTTAGACATAAATATTTAGGACAAAGATGTGTGAACAGGCTACCAAGTTTTTGAAGTAAGGTGGGAGTGATATTTAATTTAAAATGTGTATGTTCTCATGCATTTAAATTTGACACTATATGTACAGAAAATATATATATATATATATATTTGCCAATATTTTCCCAGCTTTCAACAACTGTCTTGCCTTTTCTTTTAAAAGCTATATCTGGCTCTCCAGTTGCCTTTTAAAAGTCAGTTTGCAGAGCCATGTTTACAAAAATGACAATGCATCCTCTGATCCTGCTTAATAGACAAGAATGGAGATAGTGAAATCACAAAGACCACATGGATTTGTCAGAAGCCAGATGGAAGTTTAGAGGAAAAGGTGACATTAAAGGGACTGGGGAGCCACTGAGGCTGAAAAGAGAAAAGGTCACTCAAGTTTGTATTTCACATCTCCAGCCTTTCAAGTAGATCAAAGGTGCTTGTCTTTGTGTGACTGATTCTGTGGGGTTGCCAGATGACCACATATGGCAGGCAGCCTGTTTTATGAGCCCATCCTGCATGCTGTTCTCCCTAAGGGTGCTGACTTCCTATTCATCCTGTCTGCCTACCCTGCTGCTCTGTGTAGCATGGGGAGAAATGGAGAACTTTAATTTGCTTTGGAAATTTTGGATAAACAAATTGAAAGTTCAACAATGTCCTTTTGTTTCATTTCCTAGGGATTACATGGAATTTTCAAGAAGCAAATGCTTTCTAAAAAACCATTTGTAGAGTCTTTAGAAATCACATACTTGAAATATGTTGGGCTGATAACACACCCAAGCATTCCTATTAGTACCAGCTCCTATAAATCTCAGTCTAACTTTCTAATGGACAAACAGATTAATCTGTGCTTAAACTTGGAAACACAGAAGAATGGAAGTGACTGAAAATGATGAGTCAGCTGGGACTCCCCTGACAAGACTAAAACAACTGAAGTTGCAAAGTATCTTTGAATAAAATATGGCTGTCCTAAATTCAAATGTCTGTGGTATCTTGAGACTTAGGCATTCTATCTTAACACTGTTTTTAGAGACATCCCCAAATCTTACATCCCCACTGTAGATACAGTATCATAATAAATAGCTGTAAAGCAATCTCTTTGAAAATATGTTGCTTGTCTTAAGTCTTCCTCTGGTTTTAGTTGGCTTCCCATGTACTCCCCAGACTTTACCTTGCATTTTATGTCTCTATGTAGAAGAAAAATCCAGTGATCAGTCCTTAAGTCATTTAGACTCATAAAACCCAGTAGATTCCACTTCATAAGAATGTGTCTTATCTTCTTCATCCCATTCTGAGCAACATGCAACAAGCCTGACTTCCACCATGCCATCCTTCCAGATGCTCAGTTGATGTTATAAGGGCTACATGAATAGTTTATGTGGTGGAAGGTTTACATACATACCAAGCTATTAATACAAATAGAATTCATTAATGGCCTATACTGGACATGTGTGTCTATGTCAAGGCTATCTTTACAGTTTTCAGACTGCTAACCTTTAGAAACATTAGTGATAAATACACACTGAAAAATAGACATCTAGGAAATAAACAAAAACTTAAAAATCAAATAAATGAAATTTAAAACATGGGTATCATGTGGGTTAAAAAGATAATTTTGGCACTTGTTTGATTGGGTTGAAGGCTTGTTTCATGAGATGAAACCCATATCTGACAATGAATTCAAGAACTTGAGAAATTCTGCTCTCATTATTCTACTAAATGAATATAGCAAAGAACAACCCACAATGACATCCTACTATATGCAAAAATCAGTGCATCATTCAGTTTTCATTAGAGAAGCTTCTTGCAGTAGATGGTAATTAAAACAGTGATCCATAATTGGACAATGTGCCAAGAATTAAAGACTTTGAAGCACTCAGCACTTAATGTTCTGTCTTTATCACACCTTCTCCTTAAAGTTCAGGGATCTATGTGGAAGTGGGAGAAGAATGATTGTAAGAGCCAAAGGTCATTGATGACTAAGGAAACAGCATCTTTTACACACAACAGATTTGATACACACATGAATTTACAAATACTGTGACAGCAGGCACAAAACCTGCACGAGTTCAAGGCTGACAAAACACCAATACAGAGAAGGAAGTAGGCACAAAGTCTCATTCCTAAGCAAAAGGCTCTTAGCAATTGAGAGCTGCTGGAAGATGGGGAAAATGAGTTACCTTTAATGGAATGACACTGCTTATCTCAACACTGCCCAGGGCAGGCCTCCTGCTCAGGAGTAGTTGGCCAACATAAGATGGACCCATGCTGGTTGTTTTGTTTGTTTTTCATTTTGTGCTATTTTGTGTGATATTTTGGTTTGCATCACTCTTTATTTTGGGAGGGGGTTGAGACAGGTTTTTTCTGTGTAGCCTTAGCTATCCTGGAACTTTCTCAGTAGACCAGGCTGGCCTCAAATTCACAGATATTCACTTGCCTCTGCCTCCCAAGTTCTGGGATTAAAGGCATGCAAGCCTACCTTTGGGTGGGTTAGGAGTTTTTAAGAAGAACAAAGAACATGAAGTTGTGTAGGTAGGAAGGATGGGGATAATCTGGATGGAATTGGGGGAGGGGAAAGATGATAAAAGTATATTGTATAACAAAGAAATTTATGCTATATCCTAGAAAGAAATGCTAGAAAAAGGAGTTCAAAATGTTTTGGATACCTCAAAGACAATAACACTCAAGGCATTAAAAAAATGAAGTTATTAAAATGAAGTGGCATAGAATTATAAAAATATCTATATTGTTTCAGAATTTCTCAGTGGTAATATTCAAGTGTAGAATATTGTTGAAAATATTGGCTATAAATGTTTGAAAGAAGTAGTACATCCTAATGTTTTCATACTGAAACAAATTCTTCAGTTACAAAGGTGAAAGACATATCAAGAATTTGGGAATGATGATGAGTGTGGTGGTGTACACCTGCAATACCCACATATGAGGCTATGGAAGCAAGATTAGAAGCTTAAGGCCAACCTAAAACATACATTGAGAATAAAGTGTTAGTAAATAATTTAAATTAACCAGACACCCCTACAAGCCTCATACAGGAATGAATCGACTTTCTTCATTAGCTCAAAAAGGAAACAATCCAAATATCCATCAGTTATAAAAGAATATGTACTTGAAGTAAAGAGTAACCATGCTATAATCCACAGACCCAAAGAAGCCAAGGTTTGAGGGCTGGGACACATAAATTTCATTGTGAAGGGGAAACAGAATAGACATCACAGGTGAACAGTGGGGTGTAGATGGGTAGATGAGCATGGGAACAGGAGGAATGAGGAATCAGGTAAGGGAAATTGGAGAGAGAGAGAGAGAGAGAGAGAGAGAGAGAGAGAGACAGAGAGACAGACAGAGAGACAGACAGAGAGACAGACAGAGACAGAGAGATAGAGAGTATTGAGAAAGACAACTGGAATCAAGGGCATCTCTGGGATGAGCTAGGAAGCTAGTGCAATGCAAACTCACCAGAATCTATGAGGGTGACCCTAGTTAAGTCTCATAGCTAGGAGATATGAAGCCAGGAGTAGCCATTTCTTGTAACTAGCTAAGACTTAGCAGTAGAGTGATTGGGACCCCAAGCCAGCCAGATAATCTATGATCTACTATTTGCCCTGTCTACAAGATACAGTGGGGTAAAGTGGTGCAGCAATTATGGGAGTGATCATCTAATAACTGGACCAGCTTGAGACCCATACCATGAAAGGGAGCCTATCCCTGACACTGCCAGGAGGACCAGGACCCAGAGGTTGGATAGCCCAAAGACCTAGGATAGCACCAAACATGACTGGCAAAAAGAAGTCAATGAAATGAATCATAATGCTGTACTCATAGATTGGTGCCTATCCCAATTGTCATGAGACAAGTTTTACTCAGCAACTGGTGGAAACAGATGCAGACCCACAGCCAAACATTAAGCAAACTTTGGAGAATCATGTATAAGAGAGGGGGAAAAATCCCCAGAATCCATTAACCTGCACTCATAAGGGCTCATAGAGATTGATTTGCAAATCAGAGAGCTTGCGTGGGACTGATCTAGGTCCTCTGCACTCATGTAACACTTGTGAGCTTGTTCTTGTGGGACTTCTAACAGCAGGGGCTATCTCTGACTCCATTACCTGTCTTTTCTCCTACTGGGTTGTCTCACCAAGCCTTAGAGGTTCCTACTCTTATTGCAATTTGATATGCTGTGACTGGCTGATATACATGAGATGCCTGCCATTTTCTAGAGCAAAAGGAGGAGCAGTGGATGGGGGGTGGATGGGGGGTGGATAGGAATGGAAGGAGAGGAAAGAGGGAGGGGAAAAAGTTATCATGTTGAGGAAAATTAATAAAAATAAAGAGAATATGTATAGTATGCTACATGAACCTAATGAAATAGTATTCACCAAAAAAAGTACATTAAACATTGATACATGCTACAACATGTTTTACCCTTGAAAACATCATTCTTACTGAGAAGAAGGCAGTACTGAATCCACCAGGTTTAAATGAATCCCCAGGGGAGTCTTGGCCCTGGAGGAGATGGGAATGGAGGGGAGGGGATGAGGGAAAGGGGGGGGGTGGGATGGTGGAGGACAGGGGAACCCATGGCTAATATGTAAAATTACAACACAAATATAATAATAATAATAATAATAATAATAATAATAATAATAAATTATACTTAAATAAAAAAGAAGACTATTTTTTCATGGTCACATGTAAAAAAAATAAAAGAAATATTTTTGAGTTTACGTTTTGTATTTTTTGATATTTTCATACATGAATACTGTGTTTATGTCATTTCCAGTCCTCTCTCTTCCCACTCAAACTCTTCCTATGCCACAAACTCCATCTCAGACCTCTTCCTAGTGTTGGTTAACCTATCAAGGACTCTACCTGAAGGAAACTGATTTTCCCTGTCTTAGCAGCCATTAGTTTCCTGTAGATCTTCATCTAGGGATGGGGCCCTGTAAGATTCCCCATGTCTACAGAGGCATGCTAACTTGTATTGTCCTTGTGCAGGTGTTAATTAGAGGATCATGCTGTTAAGATTTCATGAGTGAAGTTCCCTATCACACATATAAAATATTATCTTGTAGCAGACCTCCTGGGCATCTGGCTCTTACAATCTTTCTACTCCTTGTATTTGATGTTCTCTGAGCCCCAGTTTTAGAGGTCATGTTGTGGAAAGATCAATCTGGGTTAGGCAGCATCCTGTCAGTTGTTCTCTATGATGGAGAACATATGCTTTTCTATGATGGTCTCAGTCTGCTACAAAAAGAAGCTTCTTTGATCAACTACACATATCTGTGGACACAGGGATAGATATTTACAATGTTGTTTGAAATTTGGTAGGTTTAAGAAAGTGGCAGTAGTGGGTTCTTCCCTGAGGTCAATGCCCTCACCAGCCACAGGCTGTGTTTACAGTACCAGACATGAATTTCCTCCTATTGGCCTCCTATTGAGTAGGTCTTTAGACCAATTAGATGATTGTATCCCCAATGTACAAGAGCCACTGTTACGTATTTGAAGATGGTCTTGTTATGGTTTGTAGGATTTACAGATTGGACTATTGATCGCTTTTTTCCCCTTAACATCTTACTTAGCACCTTCCAATTCCACTAGAGCTAGTCTTCAGAGAAGAGTCTTCTAAGTCAGACCCAGCTCTGTTCTTCTACATCCTGTGTTTGAAGCAATATCTTTTTATCTGAAAGGCAACTAAGGGCAAAAGCAAAAGCCTATATAGTTTTGGGAGTTGTTTGGATCTCTCTGACCAACAACTCAAAGGGAGATTACCCATTTCTGACACTGATGTCTTTGTTAGATAGTCATCTATGCCTCTGGGGAAGGAGTGCATAACTTCATTTAAATTATTTGTACATGTGTACACATATAGTTATATGTATTTTAAGGAAACAAAATAATTTTCTCTATGGCTTTTTAATCTTCCTTAGCATTCTTTATCCCTCTCTTCTTCCTCTCTTTGTACTGTTCTCCCTCTCAACATTGGTGTAGTCTGCCCAAGATGATCCAGATGTTTGTCACATTCATATGCTATTTTTGCTCTCCATTGAACTGTAATCATCCCTCTACCTCCAACCCCAAAATTAATGCTGAATGTGTACAACATTCCAATCATTACAGAAAGTCCCTGTCTCTTTGAAGTCAAAATTCTCTCTTCTCCTAGCTCCTAGTGTGCACCAATCTGAGGGGTTTTTTTTCTACTTATAATCTTGCCACTTCTAGAATGTCCTATAAGTGTTTTTTTTTTTTTTTCTCAGTATGTTGACATGTTTTGCCTGCTGTCCTTTCTCAACATGATGTTTTTGAGATCTGCCTATGCTGCTGTACATTTCACTGGTTCAGTCCTTTCAGCCCCTGAGTGGTAATGGATATGTGGGTGTTTCTAGTTTGGGATCATCATAAACAGAGCTTCTGTGAACATTTATACTCTTGGACATATGGTTTTACTCCTTTGGGGTAAACACCCATGAAGAGGAATGCTGAGCTGCACAGTAAATGTATATTTTAATTTATATGATACTGCCAAATGTCTTCCAAAATATCTTAAGCATTCATACATCCTCACCAGATATGTGATTGCACAGTTTGTGCTGTCTATACCAAAATGTAAGACTGATCATTGCATATGCACACCAGTGAGTGGATATGTCCCTTGTAATTGGAGAGTGCACATTTGTGGTTTATTGTTGCTCAAGTGGATTTTTCCAAGAACTAAGGTTATTAACTTTGTTTTTAGGTATTTTTCCTTCCTTATCTCTTCTGGGTGAATATTTGTTCAAATTTTCCCTTTCTACTTTACTGAACTTCTCATTACATTCTTCATATGTAGTGATAATTCTTCATGTATCAAATAGATATTCTGTTTTAGATATGTATAGTAATTTTTTTCTATTTATTGAGTGTGTATTTGCTCTCACAACTAAAAATAATACTAAATTTGTGGCTTTCAGTGTCTCAGTACTTTTCTTCTGTGTCAAGCTCAAGTCTTCTCCTTTAGAACTCTCAGTCTTGAAGTCTCATTCTGTTTATGGATTTGGAAGCTGTTAGATGAATTTGCAAGTAGATAATCTCAGTTGCAGTCTCATTGTCCTTAATCACATGTCTTATATATAAATAAGGATCTTGTCTTCTTGTGGGTACTCACCCCAGTAGATATGTGCAGCTTCCATTCTCCAGTGCTTGCTCATTCCATTAGTATGGACATCTTTCTCATAGAACACCACATTGCTTGATTACTGTAGCTTTTATTTCAGATTCTTTAAGATAGTTTTCCTATTAGTTCTTTTAATTCTTCATTTAAACCTGAAAAAGGTTGTCAGTTTCTACCAAAAACCTGCTCTATTGATTATGGTTGCATCAGTTAGAGGGAAATTTGTATCTCAACAAGTTGAGTTTTGCCAGTTGATTGTCCTGATAAATCTTAGTTTCACACATCAGTATGTTCATACATACTTTAATGATATTGTACATTTAATGTCAACTTGATGCTACTGTAAAAGTGATTTCAATGTCAACTTCCAGTTGTTCAAGTACACTCCATGAAAATGCTTAGTAATTTTGTATGCCAATCTTTTACTTTATAACATTATGAGATAATGTTGTTAGTTTCTGTAGTTGTGACTTATTATATATTTGAACAAATTTATGTTCAGACAATTGTACCATATGAGTAAAGACAGGCTTTCTTCCTACTTTCCAACTTGGATGACTTATTTTAGTCAGCTAGTATAACCACACCTTAAAGGATGGAATTCCAGCAAAGCTCAACCCTAAAACATTCTGCTAAAGGAGTCATGTCTTCCTGAAGAAACAGTTCATTTTATTGTTAATAGCATCACATCTTAAGACACCACACATCTTATGGAGGATGATCTGTTTTGTTGGAAGTCTACTGATTTAAATATTAGATGTATAAAGTTACCATCACATAAGTGGTTTTTCTTAGTACTACATACACATAGCCAAGTCAATAGCTAAAGTCATTCTCCACACAGTATCAACTGAAATGATCCTATGTAGATTTACTTCTTATTTTAGTCCCTATGCTGGCTAGTTTCATGTCAACTGGACACAAACTAGAGAAGTTTTGGAAGATGGAATATCAGTTGTGAAAATACCCCTACCAGCTTGAATTGTTGAAAAGCCTACGGTATATTTTCTTGGTTGATGTTTGATGTTATAATGTTCAGCTCACTGTGAGCAGTGCAACCTCTGGGTTTGTTGTATAATACCTCTGGGGTATTATAAGAAGGCAGAGATTGGTAAAGTAGTGTTTACCTTTGTCCTCTTCATCAGCTTCTGCTTCCAGGGTCCTGCCCTGTTTGAGATCCTGCCTTGTTTCTTTCAGCAATGTAGTGTGACCTGAGAGTTATAAGCTTAAATAAACCTTTTCCTTATCAAGTTGCTTAAGGTCATGATGTTTTACCACAGAAATAGAAATAATAAAATAGTCCCTATAGGATAAATTATACTCATTGATTAAAAAATTAATTTATTTTAAATTATGTATACATATGTGTGTCAGTGTAGCAAGATATTTGATTGCACTGTGATATTCTAAGACTGCTAATAAAGTTAATCTTGAATCAGGGGTCAGAATCAGTGACTAGCTGAACCAATTAACCACATAGAAGCCAGGATCCTCTAATAGGAAGATTGACAGGGAAAAGGAAGGGAGGAACTTTGAATTCATGCATTCTCTTTGTTCTGGGAAGTGGAGAAACAAAGACAGTTGGTCACTACTCTGCCACTTCTTTGATCTGTCAGGTTTTTCACCCTGATATTTGACTCCTGAGTTTTTATTGTTAATAGAACAAAAAGCTCATCATGCCTCTGTGTGAGCATGTACACATGTGAACATATGTACCCTTGGGGGATATTAGATCCCCTGGAGCTAGAGATGCAGGTGACTGTGAGCCACTTGATGTGAGTGCTGAAAACTGGAATTGGATTCTCTGCAAGAACAGTATACCTTTTAACTGATAATCCATCTCCCTAGCCTTCATTGCTTTTTATTTTTTATTTCTACTTTTTTCAATTTATTTTATTTGTGTTTTAATTTTACACATCAGCCATGGGTTCCCCTGTCCTCCCCCGTCCCACCCCCACCCCCAACTTCCCCCCAGCTCCTCGCTTCCATTTTCATCTCCTCCAGGGCCAAGACTCCCCTGGGGATTCATGTAAACCTGGTGGATTCAGTACAGGAAGGTCCAGTCCCCTCCTTCCAGGCTGAGCAAAGTGTCCCTGTGTAAGCACAAGGTTCCAAACAGCCAGCTCATGCACTAAGGACAGGTCCAGGTCCCACTGCCTGGGTGCCTCCCAAACAGTTCAAGCTATTCAATTGTCTCACTTATCCAGAGGGCCTGATCCAGCTGGGGGCTTCACAGCCTTTGGTTCATAATTCATGTGTTTCCATTAGTTTGGCTATTTGTCCCTGTGCTTTTTCCAATCTTGGTCTCAACAATTCTCACTCATACAATCCCTTCTCCTTCTCACCAACTGGACTCCTGGAGCTCCACCTGGGGCCTGGCCAAGGATCTCTACATCCACTTCCATCAGTTATTGGTGAGAGTTCCAGCAGGACCATTAGGGTATTTCGGAACTGATCACCAGACTAGGTCAGATCAGGCTTTCTCTTGACCATTGCCAACAGTCTACAGAGGATGTATCATTGTGGATTTCTGGGGACCTCTCCAGCACTCTGCCTATTCTTGTTCTCATGTGGTCATCATTTATCATGATCTGTTATTCCTCGTTCTCCCTTTCTGTTCTTGATCCAGCTGGGATCTCTTGCTCCCCTAAACTTTCTTTCCCTTGAACCTTGCCCTTCATTACTCCCACTGTCATCCAGATTGTTCATGTAGATCTCATCCATTTCTCTGTCATTGGGTGATCCCTGTGTCTTTCCTAGGGTCTCGTTTTTTAGGTAGCCTCCCTGGAGTTGTTTAACAGTCTAGTCATCTTTGTTTTACATTTCGTATCCTACTATGAGTGAGTGCATACCATGTTCATCCTTCTGAGTCTGGGTTACCACACTCAGTATGATTTTTTTCTAGATCCATCCATTTGCCTGCAAACCTCATGATTTCATTGTTTTTCTCTGCTGAGTAGTACTCCATTGTGTATATGTACCACATTTTCTTTATCCATTCTTCAGTTGAAGGACATCTAGGTTATTTCCAGGTTCTGGCTATTACAAACAATGCTGATATGAACATAGCCGAGCAAATGCCCTTGTGGTATAATTGAGCATTCATTGCCCAACAGTGCTATAGCTGGGTCTTGGGGGAGATGGATTCCCAATTTTCTAAGGAAGCGCCATATTGATTTCCAAAGTGGTTGTACAAGCTTGCATTCCTACCAGCAGTGGAGGAGAGTTCCCCTTGCTCCACATCCTCTCCAGCATAAGCTGTCTTCTGTGCTTTTGATCTTAGCCATTCTGACAGGTATAAGGTGGTATCTCAGAGTCATTTTGATTTGCATTCCCCAGATAATTAGGGATGTTGAGCAATTCCTTAAATGTCTTTCAGGCATTTGAACTTCCTCTGTGGAGAATTCTCTGTTTAGTTCTATAGCCCATTTCTTAATTGGACTGTTGGGCATTTTGATGTCTAATTTCTTGAGTTCTTTATATATTCTGGATATCAGCCCTCTGTCAGATGTGGGGTTGGTGAAGACCTTTTCCCATTCTGTAGGCTGTCGCTTTGTCTTGTTGACCATGTCCTATGCTCTACAAAAGCTTCTCAGTTTCAACAGGTCCCATTGATTAATTGGTTTTTTTTATCTCAGTGTCTATGCTACTGGTGTTATATTTAGGAAGTGATCTCCTATGCCAATGTGTTCAAGACTACTTCCTACTTCTCTTCTACCAGGTTCAGAGTAACTGGATCTATGTTGAGTTCTTTGATCCACTTGGATTTAAGTTTTGTGCATTGTGACAGATATGGATCTATTTGCAGCCTTCTACACATTGACATCCAGTTATGCCAGCACCATTTGTTGAAGATGCTTTCTTTTTTCCATTGTACATTTTTGGCTTCTTTGTCAAAAATTATATGTTCATAGGTGTGCGGGTTAATGTCAGAGTCTTCAATTCGATTCCATTGGTACACATGTCAGTTTTTATGCCAGTACTAAACTGTTTTTATTATGGTAGCTCTATATTAGAGCTTGAGGTCAGGGATCGTGATGCCTCCAGAGGTTGTTTTATTGTACAGGATTCTTTTGGCTATCGTGGGTTTTTTGTTTTTCCATATGAAGTTGAGTATTATTCTTCTGAGGTCTGTGAAGAATTATGTTGGTAATTTGATGGGGATTGTGTTGAATCTGTAGGTTGCTTTTGGTAAGATTGCCATTTTTACTATGTTAATCCTGCCTATCCATGAGCATGGGAGATCTTTCCATTTTCTGACATCTTCTTCAATTTCTTTTTTCAGGTTCTTAAAGTTCTTGTCATATAGGTCCTTCACATGCTCAGTTAGAGTAACCCCAAGGTATTTTATATCATTTGTGGCTATTGTAAAGGGTGATATATCTGTGATTTCCTTCTCAGCCTGTTTGTCTATTGTATATAGGAGGGCTACTGATTTTTTTTGAGTTGATCTTACATCCTGCTATGTTGCTGAAGGTGTTTATGAGATGTATCAGTTCCTTGGTTGAATTTTTGGGGTCACTCATGTATACTAGCATGCCATCTGCAAATAGGGAGAGCTTGACTTCTTCCTTTCCAATTTGTATCCCCTTAATCTCCTTATGTTTTCTTATTGTTCTGGCTAGAACTTCAAGTACTCTATTGAATAAGTATGGCGAGAGTGGACAGCATTACCTTGTTCCTGACTTTCGTGGTATTGCTTTGAGTTTCCATTTAATTTGATGTTGGCTGTTGGCTTGCTGTAAATTGCCTTTATTATGTTTAGGTATGTTCCCTGTATTCCTGTTCACTCCAAGACCTTTATCATGAAGTGGTGTTAGATTTTGTCAAATGCCTTTTCTTCATCTTGTGAGATGATCATGGGTTTTTTTTTTTTCTTTCAGTTTGTTTATATGGTGTAGTACATTGACAGGCTTTCGTATGTTGAAGCACACTTGCATCCCTGGGATGAAGCCTACTTGATCATGGTGAATAATTGTTTTGATGTGTTCTTGGAGTCTGTTTGCCAGAATTTTATTGAGTATTTTTGCATCAATGTTCATGAGGGAGATTGGTCTGTAGTTCTCTTTCTTTGTTGCATCTTTGTTTGGTTTAGGAATCAGGGTAGTTGTAGCCTCATAGAAGGAGTTTGGTAATATTCCTTCTGCTTCTATTGTTTGGAACAGTATAAAGAGTATTGGTATTAAGTCTTCTTTGAAGATCGGGTAGAATTCTGCACTGAAACCATCTGGATCTGGACTTTTTTTTTATTACATTTAAGACTTTTAATGAGTGATTCTATTTCCTTAGGGGTTATTGGACTATTTAAATGGTTTATCTGGTCTTGATTTAACTTAGGTATATGGTAACTATGCAGAAAATTATCCATTTCTTTTAGTTTTTGCAGGTTTGTGGAGTAGAGGTTTTTGAAGTATGACCTGATGACTCTCTGGATTTCCTCATTGTCTGTTGTTATGTGCCCCTTTTCATTTCTGATTTTGTTAATTTTGATGCTCTCTCTCTCTGTCTTTTGGTTAGTTTGGATAAGGGCTTGTCTGTCTTGGTGATCTTCTCAAAGAACCAACTCTTTGTTTCATTACTCCTTTTATTGTTTTCTTTATTTCTATTTTATTGATTTCAGCTCTCAATTTGATAATTTTCTGGTGTCTGTTCCTCCTGGGAGACTTTGCTTCTTCCTGTTCAAGAGCTTTCCCATGTGCTATCAAGTCACTAGTGTGAGATTTCTCCAGCTTCTTTATGTGGTCATTTAGTGCTATGAATTTCCCTCTTAGCATTGCTTTGATAGTGTCCTATAAGTTTGGGTATGTGGTGTATTCATTTTCATTGATCTCTAGGAAGTCTTTAATTTCTTTCTTTATTTCCTCCTTTACCCATTGTTGATTCAGTAGAGAATTATTCAGTTTCCATGAAATTGTAGGTTTTCTGTAGTTTTTGTTGTTGTTGACATCTAACTCTAAACTATGGTGGTCTGATAGAACACAGGAGGTTTTTCCAATTATTTTTTATCTGTTGAGATTTGCTTTGTTGCCAAGTATCTGGTCAATTTTAGAGAAGGTTCCATGGGGTGCTGAGAAGAAGGTATATCCTTTTTTTGTTTGGGTGGAATGTTTTGTAGATATCAATTAAGTCCATTTGAGCCATAACATCAGTTAAGTCCATTATATCTCAGTTAAGTTTCAATTTGGCAGATCTTTCCAGAGGTGAAAGTGTGGTGTTGAAGTCTCCCACTATTAATGTGTGGGTTTTTATATGTGATTTAAGCTTTAGTAATGTTTCTTTTACATATGTGGGTGCCCATGTGTTTGTGGCATAAATGTTCAGAACTGAGACTTCATCTTGGTGGATCTGTCCTGTGATGAGTATGTAATGTCCTTCATCATCTCTTTTGATTGATTTTAGTTTGAAGTCTATTTTGCTGGATATTATGATGGCTGCACCAGCTTGCTTCTTAAGACCATTTGATTGGAAAGTCTTTTCCCAGCCTTTTATTCTTAGGAGGTGTCTGTCTTTGAATTTGAGGTGTGTTTCTTGTATGTAGCAGAAAGATGCTTCATTGATTTTTAAAAAATACCTTTGGAGAGAGAGTGTCAATCTGTTGCCAGTTCTACTCTGAAATTCCTGATTCTTGGCCTGCTAAGTGCTGCAGTGACAAGCCTGAGCGACAGTGTCTGGTTTGTGTTCAGCTTGTATTCAATGATTGTCAAACGCTGAAGCAGTACAACAAAGACAAAATAAACTACAGTTCATCATGGCCAGATTTGATTTGCAACTATGGCTAAGAACTTTGTGGGTTTTACTAACAACCCACTGAAGCTGTAACTAGTAATGTCCAATTTACCATTTTAAAGTAGTTTTTATTATTAATTAAATTGATTTATTTATTTTACATCCTGACTGCAGTTTCCCCTTCTGTCTCTCTTTCCATTCCATGCCTTATTTCTCTGCCCCCATCCACTCCTCCTCTGTTTATGTTGAGAAAGGGTCAGGCCTCCCATGGGTATCAACAAATCATGGCATATAAAGTTGACATACCTCTTCCCCTATATTAAGGCTGGGCAAGGCAACCTGGTATGAGGAAATGTTTCCAAAAGCCAGCCAAAGCATTAGGGACAGCCCTTGCTCCCACTGTTATGAGTCCCACAAGTATACCAGGCTACAGAATTACCACATATATAGAGAGTGCCTAGGTTGGTTCCATGCAGGTTCCCTGGTTTTTAGTTCAGACTCTGTTAGTTCCTATGAGCCCAGGTCAGTTGTTTCTGTGGGTTTTCTTTTGATGTCCTTGACCCCTCTGGTTTGAACAATCAGTTTGGAGCTCAAAAGTCCAAAATAGATATCATCAGATAAATTAAATGTGTCGAAAGTGTCATGATCCTCTCAGAGACTCTGCTCTCCCTGCAAGTGTTCATACATGCTGTCCACATTCTTAAGATAATACTTCAACATATTACTTATAACTACTATGAAATTACTTTGTAATTATTCTAAATGGAGAGATCTGTAATTCTCCTTTCCACTTTCTGCCTTAAAAATAAGTTCGATTTTTCTCATTAATTTTTATATCATAATCTTGAACAGAATTATAGAAATTATATGTTGAGAGAAATGCATGGAGATACATTGTTTAACCCCTATAGATGGACATGCCTTTTCTAAGTTGATAGAGTTAGCCATTGAACTAGGCATTGTGAACCATTTACTTTAGATCCCTTTATAGGTTACCTCACATTCTGGTAGTGATATGTAGCCTGGTGTGTGGTAGCTTTTGTCTGTATTTCTATTCTTACCTTATTTTTAGACAGTTTTTGGACTATTATGTCATGGGGGGGTCTATCTATGATCATTCCCAAAGATCAGCAAACTTTTAAAGGATAGTAAGTAATCTGGTTTCTAGAGCATATGTTGTTTTCATTCTAAATACTTCTTTGTTTTTATTTTATAACCCTTTAAAACTGTACTTTAGTTTCTTAGTTCTGCACCATTGCCAGAATAACCTGCTGTGTAGAAGTGGCCCAAGATTGTCTATTCGCCTCTCCTTGAATTCTGAGGCTGAGCAGATTGCTTGTTGCCTGCTAACTTGGTGCTGGGTCTATAGGTATGAGGTAGATCCCTGTTTCCTTGCCTCCATTTGCACCACAAATGGGTCTTCAGGCTTAGTTGTAGAGAGCTGCACAAGCCACACCCATAAGATGGCGTTGGCTTCCGGCCCCACCTTCCCGATGGTGAGTGCTCTCAGGAGTAAACAACTCCATATTTGGCTTAGTCCTAGGATCTGGCTTGCTTCCGTGAACCTGGACCTATCCGCAGTACCCACGTGGGGTAGGTCGTGGGCGGGCCTTCCCCGTGGTCAGAAGATTGTTCAAGGTTCCTGAGTAAACTGCTGAAAGAAGAGCTTGGTGTTGCGTCTTCCTTGCTGGTCCAGGTGGTCGTGACAAGTGGTGGCCCTTAAGGGGAACTTCACTACTTTCAACGAGGGCTCAGAACTTTCTGCAGTCAGGGCAGTGCACTGGTACGTTCCCAGGTAAGGTGAGAATCCTCAACAAAAGTGGGGTTAAAGGAAATCCCAGGCAATTTGGGAACCTGCGACTAAAGCAGGGTTAAAGGAATTCCCGGGTGAATTGGGAACCCGCGACTAAAGCGGGGAGGTTTTTGCTCTTCTCTGTAGACAAAGAGAGAACGGGACAAGCAGAAAGTGGAACTGAAAGCTGGGAGGTTTTTGCTCTTCTCAGTAGGCAAAGAGAGAGTGAAAGTGAAACATTGTCTAAAAGGTTACCAAAAGTGAAAGTGAAACATTGTTTAAAAGGTTGAAAAGTTTTAGACATGGGCGCTTCTACTTCGCACCCAATTTTTTTGGCTCTTAATGAGCTGCTTAGATCTAAAGACCTAAAGGTTAAGAAAAAACACAAATGCTGGAACAAGCCTATGTAGATCTGGTCAAAATGCTTGAAGGGAGGGGGCTGTTTATAGCCCCTGAAAAGGTACAAAAGGACAAAATTATTAATTATTTAGGAGCAAAGGTTAATGAGAGATGTATCATCCCACAGAAAGTGGAATTGAGAAAAGATAATTTACGAACCCTAAATGATTTACAAAAATTGTTAGGAGATATAAATTGGATTAGATGTTATTTAAAGTTACCAAATTATGACGTAAAGCCTCTTTACAACATTTTAAATGGGGATTCTGCATTAGATTCTCTGAGACAATTAACTGAGGAGGCACGGAAGGCTTTACAAAAGGTGGAAGAGAGGTTACAGGGTGCCTTCTTACAGAGGGTACAAGAAGGTAAAGACATTATCCTGTGCATCCTTCCTACCTATTACCAGCCAACCGGGTTGTTATGGCAGGATGGGCCATTATTCTGGATTTATTCCAAGATTTCGCCAACTAAATCCATTGAACATTACCCTACTGCCGTGGCAAACCTTGCCATGATTGGAATCCAACAATGCCTACAGTATTTTGTGGTCGCTCCAGTTACCATTATAGTGCCTTATACCAGTCGTCAAGTTCAAACATTGTGTGCTACATTAGATGATTGGGCCATTTTTCAATGCAGTTTAACTGGATGCATGGATAACCATTACCCCAAACACCCACTATTAGGGTTCTTTAAGGAACACCCGGTGATATTCCCTAGGATAACATCATCGCAGCCCATCCCTAATGCCCTAAATGTGTTTACAGATGGATCTAAGACTGGATGTGGCATATACATGATAGATACACAAGAGCCTGTACAACACCAATTTCAATCTGGCTCCCCTCAGATTGTAGAATTGAAGATAGTGATTGAAGCCTTTAAGTCTTGTCCTTTTCCTTTTAATTTGATATCAGACTCTGCCTACGTTATTAATGCCCTCAAAATTTTGGAAGTGGCTGGACCTGTTAAAAGCTCCAGTCCGGTCTGCATTTTGTTTCAACAACTGCAACAATTGATTTGGCATAGGAAGTCCTGCTTTTATCCCCAACATATTAGAGCTCATACAGGCCTGCCAGGGCTCCTGAGCAAAAGTAATGATATAGTAGATCAATGGACTCGAAAGGAATGTATTTTCATTAGCTCTGCCTTAGACAGAGCCATAACCTTTCATGAAACATTTCACGTCAATGCAAAAACGTTACAACAAAAGTTTCAACTTTCTCGAGCTGATGCTCCACAAGTGATTCTAGATTGCCCTCAATATGTAGTTTATCAACATCTGCCCAGTATTGGGGTAAATCCCTGGGGTCTACTCCTGCTAAATGTCTGGCAAATGGATGTGACACACATCTCTGAATTTGGACACATAAAATATGTGCACGTGTCTGTGGACACCTGCTCAGGCGTCATGCATGCCACACCTTTGACTGGGGAAAAGGCACTCAATGTTATTGCCCATTGTTTGGAGGCCTGGGCGGCCTGGGGAAAACCTCATCAACTTAAGACTGACAATGGACCTGCTTACACGGGACAACAGTTTGCCTACTTTTGTCATCAGATGGAGGTGCAACTTGTACATGGCTTGCCCTACAATCCCCAAGGTCAAGGCATTGTGGAACATGCTCACTGCACATTAAAAGAATGCCTGCAAAAACAAAAAGGGGGAATAGGCCACGGCCATACCCCAAAGGAAAGACTTTCTCTTGCTTTATTTACCATCAATTTTTTAAATTTGGATGCTCAGGGCCATTCCGCAGCAGATAGGCATCATGAGTCTCATGGTACAGCTAAAGGAATGGTAGAATGGAAAGATGTGTTGATAGTGCTCTGGCGCGGGCCCGATCCCGTGCTGACATGGGCATGAGGTTCTGTTTGTGTTTTCCCTCAGGATCAACAAGATCCAGTGTGGGTGCCTGAACACCTCACTAGAAGAGTCCAGTATGGGGAAATCCACGATGGTCGAAATGATCCTGCTCTTCCTCGTGACAATGCAGCTGGGAATGCTGGAAAAAAGATGGGGGATACTGTCCGTGTTCCCGAGACCGATGCCAGTTCGACAACCTGATGGAACAGCTGAGGGTGGCTATTTTCACGGTGAACTCGACCCAGGTGGATGCTGGACTGGCAAAAGGATTATCTACATGGGTCTCTAATGCCATGAATCATCTCAAGGAGTGGGCGGGCTTGGGAGCCTTAGCAGGCCTTTTGGTGCTGGTCTCCCTGGCTTGCCTGTGGTGCATCTGCAGAGTCAGGGCCTCTCAACAGCATAATACAGCCATGATCATACAAGCCTTTACTGCCATAGAGGCAGGACAGTCCCCTCAGGCCTGGCTGGCCACCCTCAAAGATTATTGAAGTGCAGGATGCGAGGCTTGTGCACTGCACTCGGGGCACATGCCATGATCAAGTCCCGAGAAGAGCATGTCTGATTGCACGTGGGTTGATACCCCAGTTCCCACCTCTGCAAAAAAGGGTATCGGACAGGTCAAGTGTTCTCTGGGTGGATGACTCCTGGACAAACACCAGTACATTGTCCTAAATTTTTTTCCGCAGAGATTGGACCTCTACTCTTGCCTGCTTGTTTATAATAAAAAAGGGGGAACTGTAGAGAGCTGTGCACAGCCACACCCATAAGGTGGCACTGGCTTCTGCCCCCACCTTCCCTGATGGTGAGTGCTCTCAGGAGTAAACAACTCCATATTTGGCTTAGTCCTAGGATCTGGCTTGCTTCTGTGAACGTGGACCTATCCGCAGTACCCACGTGGCAGGGTGGGGTTGGCCACCCAGGGACTATTTAGGTCGTGGGCGGGCCTTCCCCGTGGTCAGAAGATTGTTCAAGGTTCCTGAGTAAACTGCTGAAAGAAGAGCTTGGTGTTGGGTCTTCCTTGCTGGTCCAGGTGGTCGTGACACTTAGTAACTGGGACAAGGGGCTCTTTAAGTTTTCCTGCCCTTGGTCTGCAAGGTGAAGAAATTCTAGCCTGTGTCTTTGGAGCTTCTGAGACAGAAGAGTATTATCATTCTTTCCCCTGTATAAAAATAAATCTTTGTAATTTTGGCCATCTTTTAGAATATAAGGCTTTTTTTTGGAAGTAATAGCTTTTGCTTTCTGAGGGTAGGAAGTGGATTTCAAATTTCCCAAGAGGCAGAGGTGTTTGATTCTCTACTTGACACAATGTTCCTGAAAAATAACAGTGCTTCCAATCAGAACCATGTCTCTCACTCACAATGTGGCAATATTGAGAACAGAGCTATCCTCACTGGAGGGGCTCTACCCAGTCTCCATACTGCCTCTGCTTGAGAACACTCATTCAAACATGCTGATAGGAAACTTTGTAGTGAATAGTAATTTGGATTTCCTGGATATTTGTAGATGTAACCGTCTTGTTAAATAAGAAACTCAGAGCCAAATACAGAGTTAATAGCCAAGAGGTCAGAGCAATAGCTGAGAGCTGAAACCTTACCCTTCACTGCTGCTGCTGTCTTTCCTCTCTGCAAGAGGCCTAATTCCTGTGTCCTATCTTTTTATAGACTTTCCGTTCTACCTTCTCATTGGTTGTAAACCCAACCACATGACTTCCTCATCACTGCCTGTCTGTACAGACCTCCAGGTCTTCTATGGTTGGAATTGAGATTAAAGGCATGTGTCTCCATGCTGGCTGTATCCTTGAACATACAGAGATCCACCTAGCTCTGCCTCCCAAGTGCTGGGATTAAAGGCATGCAACCACCACTGCCGAGCTTCTGCTATAGCTTGCTCTGACCCCAAGGCAACTTTATTAACATACAAAAAAATCACATTTCACTACAAATAAAATATCTCCATAGGTATTCTAATACACTAATAAAATTGGTCTTTAAAATCTCAAAACATTTTAACTGATTTCTTCTTGATTGCCCCTACTACATCCATCTCTCCCTTCCTTGGCTTGTTCTTCCAAAAATAAAATATGTATGATTTAGTGACTCTCCTTAGAAAAGCATGTTTATATTGAATCCCACTTTGGAATTCAGTTCCCTTAGCTTAGCTAGGATCTAATCTATGGTAGGTCTACCAACAGTTTTAACTTCTTACATTATCTGTTGCCCTCTCAAGGATTACTTTTGTGGCCTTCCACATCTTAAGGAGAAGTACTCCTATTACTCCACTACCAGGGGAAAGTGACAATGAATACTTAGTAACATAATTATGGTTTTAAAAGTCATAAAAACAATGAATTGTTCCTTCTCAGTATTCTAATTGATTTTGATTGTTTTGCTACATATGGATTACATAAACACCAAGGATGATTTTTAAAAGTATCAATCATCACATATATCTGGAGAAAATAAAACTGAACTAGGGTTGAGTAGTGAAAAAAAAGTCAGTTCTATTAATTTTATTGTTAATTAAATTCTGTTGGATGGTGGAATACAGATGAAATAGCAAATATGTTTAGGAGGAATATTTCATTATTTTTATGCATTCAGATTAGAATAGGAACATTCCTGATTAGTATAATACTCAATAGTTATTAATTGTAATGTGCAGCATATATATTCCAAAAATATAAAAATGAAACTTCTCTAAAATGCAAAATCTTTTAAATAGTATGACAATACAAATGTGAAACTTCAAAGATGATATCAAAGATGGGACTCAGTGAAAGTTCAAGCACATATTTCATATCTATAGTCACCAGCAATGCCATCTTTAACTAACCAGGGGCACTTTTGAACATTCATCATGAAAGAATGTTTTGGGGCCACTCAGCAGATAACCTCTACTTGAAATTGATGCTCCATCAGACTTAACTATCTGTATAAGAGTCAAGAAGTGCCACAAGGCCTTTCATATTTTCTGTGGTTAATGGCCAAAGAAATAGCCTATGGCCCTGAAGGAGAACCTAAAGTGTGTGGAGTCCATTTCTCCTTCATGCAGCCAGTACCACCATGTTCCTTGGATGGCAGTAACAAGTTGGTCACCTGGAGAAAGCCAGTGAACTACCCCAGCTTCTCTCTAGCAGTTGCCTGAGCCATAGAAGGGATCTTGGATTCTTATAGAATTGCCACCACTTCTGGCATTCATGGGGTCACTAGTGACCTTCTCAACAATGTCTTTTGATGGCTACTAGAAAACTATGGAAATGAGACTGAAGGTTTTATGTAGAAAGAATTATGTAAATTAAAAATTCATTCCCTGAGGATTTTTTGTTTTTATTTATGTATTTATTCTTTTTGATTTGGCATATTACAAAAGGTATTTCCTAAACCTCCCAAATTCAATGAAATGAATTGTTTTCCACTCAATTAGTCAGCCAGAGTCAAATAATATGAACAGTTGGTTTGAGGTCCTTAGCTCATTAATAGGGCTCACCTATACCCAATTATTAACAGGGGCAAAGCATGCAATGGATGCTATCAGTTAAAAACAAACAAGCCAAAAGCAAATGAAACAATCTGAGAAAGGTTTTATTTCATAATAGAATTATATAAGATCAAATTCATTACTAGAAAGATAAGAAAATGCTTGCTGGTTTCAATGGCTGGCCAAATACAACTTACTTTTATAAGATAATAATAAAATAAAATATTATATGATAATGCAAAAATAACACATTGGAATAGAACAAAACAAACAAAAATAAGGAAAAGAGCACAGGAGAAGTACAAGAAACAGACACCCACTTTTTCGCATATCCAGGAATCACATAGAAACACTAACCTGGAAACCATAATATATACACAAAGGATCTATAGGGTAAAAAGAGAAAATAAAAAATATACAAATAAAATTAAATTTAAAAATTAAGGTAAAATTATATTTGTAAAAGGAAAGGTCCTGATAGGACATTATGAGATAAGGAACCTCTAAAGCTGCTATTGAGTCTGTTTTCTGTTGACCATGACTAGACATGCAGGTTACCATAAGAAATAGTTTCTTTCCTCTTTGGAGGAAACTCAACTTTAATTTGCAAGTGCTTATCAATTGGAGAGATTTTGGGTTAAGGATGGGGTATATGTCCACTTCTTCCAGGCTGTGGAGGGTTAGTGCTTGCTACCAGTCTTTGTGAGTTCATATATGCATTGGCCTTGTTGATTAAGATGGTCTTGTTTTCTTAGTGTCCTCCATTCCCTCTTGCTCTTGGACTCTTTTTACCTCTTCTTCCACCAAGTTTGCTGAGTCCTGGAGGGAAGGATTTGACGGAGACATCCCATTTAGGGATGAGTGTTCCAAAGGCTCCCACACTCTGCTTAATGTCTTGCTTTGGGTCTCTGTATTTGTTTGCCCTGCTGCAGGAGGAAGCTTCTCTATGATGGTTGATCAAGGTATTGATCTATGAATGTAGCAGAATCTCATTAGAAGTCATTTTATTGCTATGTTTTCTTGTTGTTTTTTTGTTTTCTTTTGTTTTGTCGAACAGTAGTGTTTGGTTTTACCACAGGTTCCTGGGCTAGTCACTTGTTTTTGGTCACACAAGCAGTGTTGGGAATGTCTTCCATCTTATGGAGTGGGCCTTAAGTCAAATCAGATATTGATTGGTTACTCCCATAAGCTTTGTGCCACCATTACACTATTATATCTTGTAGATCAAAGGTTCTGTGTATGGCTTAATGTTTATGTTTCTCTTCTGATAGAAGGCAGAGTAACTTCCTGTAACAAAGACCCTAGAATGAAGTGGTGAAAAACTCTATGTAGGCACCAGCTCAATTTCTTCATGTTCAATGCCTTGTGTAGGTGCTGTTTTCATCAATGGGGCTTAACCATCAGTTGTGAAGAATGACCTATAGTCTTGGTAATACCCTTGGTTATTTAGCAGTTCCTGTGGGACCCTTTTTGGCCAATGTCTCAATTATATTCAACCCAATCCCAGTACTGGAAGCTTTGTTTGGTGATGAGAGATGACGATTTGAGGAACTGTCTCCTCTATTACTTGGCAATTTAATTTAGATTGCCTTCATATATGTTTATATTTTTAGGAAACTTCTTCTGTATTAAGTTTCCATACTACCTCTCAAATGGAGTGGTTTTTGCATTTAGCAGTCTCTTCTGGTACTCCCTCTCTCACTCCCTCTTCCTTCCCTTTCTCTATTTGATCCTTCTCTTTCAGTCCCCACACATCCATCCATAGCTTTCTCCTCTATTCCTTTCCTATGAAGATATATCTGTCCACCTTCTCCATTACTCTAGCTAACCTATGTGGTTCTATGAATTTATACTTTGTTTATCATTGACTTAAGGTCTAATATACACATATAAGTGAATAGATACCATATTTGTCTTTCTGGGCCTGGGTAATCTCACTCATGATGAATTTTTCTAGTTTTATCCATTTACCTGCAAATTTCAATTTTAACAGTTGAATAATACTTCTATGTGTAATTGTACCATATTTCTTTATCCATTAATTTGTTGAGGGACATTTCAGGTCACTTCTAATTTCTGGCCATTATGAATAGAATAGCAATGAACATGCAATTCAACAACTTTTTTTCCTGTGGTAGGATAAAGTGTCCTCTGTATATATGTTCAAGAATGGTATACAGAAGTAGATCAATTCCCCTCTTCCTGAAGAACAACCATGCTGATTTCTATAGTGTCTGTACAAGTTTCTACTCCCACCAGTAATAGATGGGTTTCTGCATGTCCTATTATATGTTCTGTAGGTCAGATCTAGCTCAAACAAGGATGCTCTTTACATAATTTTTTTCAGAGTTAAAAATCAAAAGGTCAGAGCAATAGCTGAGAGCCTTACCATTCACTGCTTCTGCTGTCTTTCCTCTCCGCCAGAGAGCTACTTCTGTGTGTCCTGTCTTTTTTATAGACTTTCTGTTCTGTTTTCTCATTGGTTGTAAACCCAGCCACATGACCTCCTCGCCACTGCCTGTCTGTACAGACCTCCAGGTCTTCTATGGTAGGTATAGAGATTAAAGGCATGTGTCTGCCATGCTGACTGTGTCCTTGAACACACAGAGATCTACCTAGCTCTGCCTCCCAAGTGCTGGGATTAAAGGTGTGCACCACCACCACTACCACCGCCACCACCACCACCACCACCCAGCTTCTGCTCTGGCTTGCTCTGACCCCAAGGCAACTTTATTAACATACAAATAAAATCACATTTCAATACAAATATCACTATATTTCCCCTTTTCTATTTTAATAAAAAGAAAAAAGGAAAAAAGTTATAACTGATATAAGAAAAACTATATACAAAAGTACAATAACTATATATACCATATATGCAAACAATAAATACTAAAACAATATCTAGTCCATTTGCATTTGACAAATTCAGAGAAAATAATTCCATTATCTATCCTATTTTGGTAAGTCCAAAATGTACCTGATTCACTTTCTTTTTTTTTTTTTTTTTTTTACATTTCAAATATTTTTTTTTCTTTTTCTTCATTATTGTGTGTTTTAAATTTTATACATCAGCCATGGTTTCCCCTGTCCTCTCCCCTCCTGCCGCCACCCCCACCTTCCCCCCAGCCCCTCCCCTCCATTCCCATGTCCTCCAGGATCAAGGTACCACTGGGGATTCATTTAAACCTGGTGGATTCAGTACAGGCAGGTCCTGTCACCTCCTTCCAGACTGAGCAAAGTGTCCCTTTGTAAGCCCAAGGTTTCAAACAGCCAGCTCATGCACTAAGGACAGATCCTGGTCATACAGACTGGGTGCCTCCCAAGCAAATCAAGCTATTCAATTGTCTCACTTATCCAGAGAGCCTGATCCAGATGGGGGCTCCACAGCCTTTGGTTCATAATTCATGTGCTTCCATTCATTTGGCTATTTGTCCCTGTGCTTTTAGCAATCTTGGATTCAACAATTCACAATCTTGCAGACCCTCCTCTTTCTTGACAGTTGGACACCTGGAGCTCCACCTGGGGCTTGGCTGAGGATCTCTGCATCTACTTCGATCAGTTTTTAGACAAGAGTTCCAGCACGACAGTTAGGGTGTTTAGCCATCTGATCACAGGAATAGGTCAGATCAGGCTTTCTCTTGACCATTGCCAGCAGTCTACAGAGGATGTATCATTGAGGATTTTTGGGGACCTCTCAAGCACTCTGCCTATTCCTGTTCTCATGTGGTCATCATTTATCATGGTCTGTTATTCCTCATTCTCCATTTCTGTTCTTGATCCAGCTGGGATCTCCTGCTCCCCTAAGCTTTCTTTCCCTCAAATCTTGCCCTTCATTACTCCCACTATCATCCAGGTTGTTTATATAGATCTCATCCATTTCTCTGTCATTGGGTGATCCTTGGGTCTTTCCTAGGGTCCTGTTTCCTAGGTAGCCTCCCTGGAGTTGTGAGTAGCAGTCTAGTCATCTTTGTTTTACATCTAGTATCCTCCTATGAGTGAGTACATACCATGTTTGTCCTTCTGAGTCTGGGTTACCTCACTCAGGATGATTTTTTCTAGATCTATCCATTTGCCTGCAAACCTCATGATGTCATTGTTTTTCTCTGCTGAGTAGTACTCCATTGTGTATATGTACCATATTTTCTTTATCCATTCTTCAGTTGAAGGGCATCTTGGTTGTTTCCAGGTCCTGGCTATTACAAACAAAGGTGATACGAACATAGCTGAACAAATGCCCTTGAGGTATGATTGAGCATTCCTTGGGTATATGCCCAAGAGTGCTATAGCAGGGTCTTGGGGGAGATGGATTCCCAGTTTTCTAAGGAAGCGCCATATTGATTTCCAAAATGGCTGTACAAGCTTGCATTCCCACCAGCAGTGGAGGAGAGTTCCCCTTGCTCCACATCCTCTCCAGCATAAGCTGTCTTCTGTGCTTTTGATCTTAGCCATTCTGACAGATGTAAGGTGGTATCTCAGAGTCGTTTTGATTTGCATTTCCTGGATAATTAGGGACATTGAGCAATTCCTTAAATGTCTTTCAGCCATTTGAACTTCCTCTGTGGAGAATTCTCTGTTTAGTTCTATAGCCCATTTCTTAATTGGACTGTTGGGCATTTTGATGTCTAATTTCTTGAGTTCTTTATATATTCTGGATATCAGCCCTCTGTCAGATGTGGGGTTGGTGAAGACCTTTTCCCATTCTGTAGGCTGTCGCTTTGTCTTGTTGACCATGTCCTATGCTCTACAAAAGCTTCTCAGTTTCAGCAGGTCCCATTGATTGATTTTTTCTCTCAGTGTCTGTGCTACTGGTGTTATATTTAGAAAGTGATCTCCAGTGCCAACGCGTTCAAGAGTACTTCCTACTTTCCCTGCTATCAGGTTCAGAGTAGCTGGATTTATGTTGAGGTCTTTGATCCACTTGGACTTAAGTTTTGTGCATGGTGGCAGATATGGATCTATTTGCAGCCTTCTACACATTGACATCCAGTTATGCCAGCACCATTTGTTGAAGATGCTTTCTTTTTTCCATTGTACATTTTTGGCTTCTTTGTCAAAAATTACATGTTCATAGGTGTGCAGGTTAATGTCAGTGTCTTCAATTCCATTCCATTGGTACACATGTTGGTTTTTATGCCAGTACCAAACTGTTTTTATTATAGTAGCTCTATAGTAGAGCTTGAGGTCAGGGATTGTGATGCCTCCAGAGGTTGTTTTTTTGTACAGGATTCTTTTGGCTATCTTGCGTGTTTTGTTTTTCCATATGAAGTTGAGTATTATTCTTTCCAGATCTGTGAAGAATTTTGTTGGTAATTTGATGGGGATTGTGTTGAATCTGTAGATTGCTTTTGGTAAGATCGGCATTTTTACTATGTTAATCCTGCCTATCCATGATCATGGGAGCTCTTGCCATTTTCTGACATCTTCTTCAATTTCTTTTTTCAGGGTCTTAAAGTTCTTGTCATATAGGTCCTTCACATGCTTAGTTAGAGTAACCCCAAGGTATTTTATATCATTTGTGGCTATTGTAAAAGGTGATGTATCTGTGATTTCCTTCTCAGCCTGTTAGTCTACTGTATATAGGAGGGCTACTGATTTTTTTGAGTTGATCTTGTATCCTGCTGTGTTGCTGAAGGTTTTTGTTAGCTGTATCAGTTCCTTGGTTGAATTTTTGGGGTCACTCATGTATACTAGCATGCCATCTGCAAATAGGGAGAGCTTGACTTCTTCCTTTCCAATTTGTATCCCCTTAATCTCTTTATGTTGTCTTAAACCTTGGCTAGAACTTCAAGTACTCTATTGAATAAGTAGGGTGAGAGGGGACAGCCTTGCTTTGTTCCTGATTTTAGTGGTATCGTTTTGAGTTTCTCTCCATTTAATGTGATGTTGGCTCTTGGCTTGCTGTAGATTCCCTTTATTATGTTTAGGTATGTTCCCTGTATTCCTGATCACTCCAAGACCTTTATCATGAAGGGGTGTTGGATTTTGTCAAATGCCTTTTCTGCATCTAGTGAGATGATCATGTGTTTTTTTCCTTTGAGGTTGTTTATATTGTGCATTACATCGAAGGACTTTAGTATGTTGAACCACCCTTGCATCCCTGGGATGAAGCTTACTTGATCATGGTGGATAAGTGTTTTGATGTGTTCTTAGAGTATGTTTGCCAGAATTTTATTGAGTATGTTTGCATCAATGTTCATGAGGAAAATCGGTCTGTAGTTCTCTTTCTTTGTTGGGTCTTTGTTTGGTTTAGGAATCAGGGTAATTGTAGCCTCATAGAAGGAGTCTGGTAATATACCTTCTGCTTCTATTGTGTGGGACAATTTAAAGAGTATTGGTATTAAGTCTTCTTTGAAGATCGGGTAGAATTCTGCACTGAAACCATTAGGTCCATGGCTTTTTTTGGTTGGGAGACTTTTAATGACTGATTCTATTTCCTTAGGGTTTATTGGACTATTTAAATGGTTTATCTGGTCTTGATTTTACTTAAGTATGTGGTACCTATCCAGAAAATTATCCATTTCATTTAGATTTTCCAGCTTTGTGGAGTAGAGGTTTTTGAAGTATGACCTGATGATTCTCTGGATGTCCTCATTGTCTGTTGTTATGTCCCCCTTTTCATTTCTGATTTTGTTAATTTTGATGCTCTCTCTCTGTCTTTTGGTTAGTTTGGATAGGGGCTTGTCTATATTGTTGATCTTCTCAAAGAACCAACTCTTTGTTTCATTAATCCTTTGTATTGTTCTCTTTATTTCTATTTTATTGATTTCAGCTCTCAATTTGATAATTTTCTGGTGTCTGTTCCTCCTGGGAGACTCTGCTTCTTCCTGTTCAAGGGCTTTCAGGTGTGCTGTCAAGTCACTAGTGTGAGATTTCTCCAGCTTCTTTATGTGGTCATTCAGTGCTATGAATTTCCCTCTTAGCGCTGCTTTCATGGTATCCCATAAGTTTGGGTATGTGGTATATTCATTTTCATTGATCTCTAGGAAGTCTTTAATTTCTTTATTTCTTCCTTAATCCATTGGTGATTCAGTTGAACATTATTCAGTTTCCATGAGACTGTAGGATTTCTGTAGTTTTTTCTGTTGTTGAAATCTGACTTTAATCCATGGTGGTCTGATAGAAAACAGGAGTTTATTCCAATTGTTTTGTATCTGTTGAGATTTGCTTTGTGGCCAAGTATGTGGTCGATTTTAGAGAAGGTTCCATGGGGTGCTGAGAAGAAGGTATATTCTTTTTTGTTTGGGTGGAATGTTCTGTAGATATCAATTAAGTCCATTTGAGCCATAACATCAGTTAAGTCCATTATGTCTCTCTTAAGTTTCAGTTTGGCTGATCTGTCCACAGGTGAAAGCGGGGTATTGAAGTCTCCCACTATTAATGTGTGGGGTTTTATATGTGATTTAAGCTTTAGTAATGTTTCTTTTACATATGTGGGTGCCCTTGTGTTTAGTGCAGACATGTTCAGAATTGAGACTTCATCTTGGTGGATCTTTCCTGCGATGACTATGTAATATCCTTCATCATCTCTTTTGATTGATTTTAGTTTGAAGTCTATTTTGCTGGATATTATGATGGCTACACCAGCTTGCTTCTTAAAACCACTTGAATGGAAAATCTTTTCCCAGCCTTTTATTCTTAGGAGGTGTCTGTCTTTGAATTTGAGGTGTGTTTCTTGTATGTAGCAGAAAGATGGGTCCTGTTTTCGTATCCATTCTCTTAGTCTGTGTCTTTTTATAGGTGAATTAAGTCCATTGATATTAAGGGATATGAATGACTAGTAATTGTTCATTCCTGTTATTATTTTTATTTTTTGGTGGTAGTGTGTGTGTACTTTTCTTCTTTGGGTTTACTGCTTTGGTGTTTTCTATTGCCTGTGTTTTCATGGGTGTATCTGCCTTCCTTAGGTTGGAATTTTCCTTCTAGTGCTTTTTGTAGGGCTAGGTTTGTGGATAAGTATTGTTTAAATCTGGTTTTGTCTTGGAAGGTCTTGTTCACTTCATCTATGATGATTGAAAGTTTTGCTGGGTATATTAGTCTAGGCTGGCATCCATGGTCTCTTAGTGTCTGCATTATATCTGTCCAGGTCCTTCTTGCTTTCAAAGTCTCCATGGACTGATGGGTTTACCTTTATAAGTCACTTGGCCATTTTCCTTTGCTGCCCTTAATATTCTTTCTTTATTCTGTACCTTTAGTTGTTTAATTATTATGTGGTGAGGGGACTATTTTGGGGGGTCTAGTCTGTTTGATGTTCTATAGGCTTCTTGTATCTCATAGGCATTTCCTTCTTTAAGTTGGGAAAGTTTTCTTCTATGATTTTGTTAAATATATTTTCTATGCCTTTGAGTTGGTATTCTTCTCCTCCCTCTATCCCTATTATTCATAGGTTTGGTCTTTTCATGGTGTCCCAAATTTATTGGACATTTTGGGTCATGATTTTGTTGGTTTTAGTGTTTTCTTTGACTGATGAATCTATTTCATCTACAGTATTTTCAACACCAGAGATCCTCTCTTCCATCTCTTGTATTCTGTTGGTTATACTTGCCTCTGAAGTTCCTGTTTGTTTACTCAGATTTTCTATTTCCAACATTCCTTCTGCTAGTGTCTTCTTCAGTTTTTCTATTTCCCTCTTTAGATCTTGGATTGTCTCCCTTGCTTTTTCATGATTTTCATTTAAGGATTTATTGTTTTCTTCTTCTTTAATTGTCCTTTCCTCTAGTTTTTTATAGAGTTCTTCCCATCTTTTGTTTGTCTGTTGCTCTACTTTATTTTTGATTTCTTCTATATAGGGCTCTAGCCTCTTCATGATGTTATTTATAAGGTTGTTTTCTTCTTCTTCTCCTCTCCTTCTTCTTCTTCTTCTCCTTCTTCTTCTCCTTCTCCTTCTCCTTCTCCTTCTCCTTCTCCTTCTCCTTCTCCTTCTTCTTCTTCTTCTTCTTCTCCTTCTTCTTCTTCTTCTTCTTCTTCTTCCATTCTGTGATGTTCAGGTCTAGCTGTTGGAGAAGTGCTAGGTTCTGGTGATGCTGTATTGCTCTTTTTTTTTGTTGTATGTACTTCTGCCTTGACGTCTGCCCATCTCCTCTTGTGTTCATCTTGTTCTTATCAGTGTACTGGTCCAGAGAGAGTTGACTGATTTGGGGAGTCTCTCTCTGGTCCAGATGGAAGCTCTGGGCCATATGCGCGCTCTGGTCCAGATGAGAGTGCTGGCCAGATAGGAGCTGGTTGGCTAGACTCTGAGTCTCGGGAAGTCCCTGTTGTCTCCTTATTTTGTCCAGATGGGAGTTCCTCTTGTCCAGATGGGAGTTCCAGGGCAGGATGGAAGCTTGGGGCTGATCTCTGATTCTCAGTAAGTGGCTGGGGTCTCCCGCAGATGGGTGTGGGGGCAGGGTGTGGAGACTGCAGAGTCTGCCTTCAGTCTTGGAAAAGGGGAGCCTTCCTGCAGGGCCTGCGGATTGGCAGGAAACTGGGGCCAAGTTGGTCAGGTCCTCCCAGAGTGGCCTGTGTCCAGCGGTGGGACCCAGGGGCAGTTGCCTCTCTGCCTATAACCCCAGGCACTCACCTCTGGTGCAGATGGAAGTTCCGGGGCGGACAGGAGCTGGGGTGCTCTTTATATTTTTAAATGATACTAAAATGTAGTGTTCAAGGATAAAGACATATATGATCTCCTCAAACCAAAATAATATGTACCATTAAGTCCTTCATAGAGTAGATTCAGTGCTCTCTATTTTTTGGGGGATAAAATGTTACTTAGGACAATATCCTTCTGCACAAGGCTCTTTTACTCAGGTAGCATAAGTTAGCCACCTATATGAACAAGTAAGCTGGGTTTATAAAGTAGTGTTGGAAAAGTGCCAAACAAAACTGTATCATGAAATTGAGAATAACTATATTCAGCCAAGAAATCCAGGAACATTCGTTGATAAAGACTGCATTTTAGTAGCACAGTAAAACCTCTGGTAGTCTATGCAGGGAAATAAATATGGGGCTGGATACCCAAGGTTAAAGGAGAGGACTGATTTGATAACATCTGAAATTGCAAAATAATTTGTTACATTTTTTTTGTAGTTTTGGTCATTAGCCTTTTCCCAATTATATACCTTCATACTTAGATTTATTTCAACTTTTAAAATAATTGGACTTGGACTGTCCCTTAGGAAACCACTAAAGTTGGCCATAGTTTATCCTGTTGGTGATCCCCATACAGAGAACTGATGGACTGTAAGGCCCTGGTATTGCAGTCTCTGGTATCCATGCCATGGAGAAAGCAAGTACATGAGTCTAAAGGAAAATGGGTCTGAAACTGTCTGCTGTTGTCATGCTGTTGATGTGTTTGAGAGATTTGATGTGTAAACATACAAGATTCATCATGATATATGTTCACCATCAGCTAGTATTTTCCATGAAAGCCTAAACAGCAGAATGTTCTCATGTGCCAAGTAAGAAATATAGGATCTTTGTCAGTTAAGAAATATAGCATCTTTGTTCTAATTACAAACCCAGCATGCCATTCCCATCACAAACAGGGAGTGAGGCTGGGATAAGGCCACACTTTGCTAATGTCGCTGGCCCTCAAGGCTAGTTCTTGTCTGTCCAAATGAGTTACAGAAAAATTGAAAATTATGCTTTCAGCTTATTTAAGCATTCCCATTATTTTATAGATTAGTATGTTAGTCTATAAAACCACTGTTTGCTTCACATTATTATTTTAAATGAAAAGCCATTGTCTCTCCTGACACATCTGCATTCAGTAGGAGGGTTTATGGAGCAAGAGTGAATTTAGTGATTATAAAAATTCCTCTTGAGCTGTTCTTGATTAGGTTCAGTTTTGTTTCTTCAGTTATTAAAATCTGCCTTTTCCTCCAGCTGTTAGAAAAGAAAGCTGGACCAACAAAGACCAAATGATCAGGGCTCAGCAAAACTCACGGGTAAGAAGCTCTGCTTTGTTGTCTGATCCCTTGAAGAGACTCTTACTGCAAGGGATGAAGCTAGATGAGAGGAATGACTTCCTTAGTGTACCTGGTGCCCTCAGAAACTGGTGTCCTGTAAACATAGGTGCCGCAATGTGAACCATAGTGAGCTCACACTGACTGAACTGTGGCTGACTCTCAAAGGGCAGCCCTTCCCTACCTTTGACCTCTCAAAATTCTCTTTAGATTAGACACATGGAGATCTAGATGTTGATGTCTCTTCTCCATGGTTCAATGACATGGATTGAATGTTTACACCATCATTTTTTCCTTTTTATTATAAATTCTTAATTTAAAATAAAAACAAATACTCAGGCACTACAAATATTCCCCAAGAGCTACAAAATATCACAATCAAGAATGTCTATAAGAAAAACATGAACATTTGTATTTTAATCCATAAATTGAACAAATTTCCATGAAGATGTTAATTTTAGCTAGACTATCAACCATAATGAGGAGCCACCATGTCACAAAATTAATACTTTTGTTAATTTTATACCAACAATTACTTGAGAAGAAGGTGAAGTGTTGGTTTAACACAAAAAGAGCAAACCAGGAGCTTTGCCACATGTGACTTTATATAATAAAAATAGGATTAGAAAACCACTGGTAAATATTGAGTTTTCTCAGTAAATACATTTGCCAAAAGTATAACATCCAGTAAAATTAAAAAATTATTTGATAGGCACTGGAAAAATAGCTCATAGCATTTGTTGCTCTTCTATAGGACTTCAGTTTGCTTCCCAACACCCACCTGCTGGCTTATAACAATATCTCACTCCTGTCCCAGGGGATCTGACACCCTCCTCTGAACTGAAGGCATAAGCCACACATGTGGTACATTTATATATGAACAAGTTAAAATAGTCACACATATAAAATATAAATCTAAAAAAGAAGTAAAAAGAATTAACAGTTAATCTATAAATACTAGGTGTCAGTAAAATAAAATATTTTGGAAGTTTATTGAAAATGTAAGTTTGTACAATAGAGAAATAATAAACCCCAAACTTGGAATTTATTTACTATGAAAATATTAGGACATAGCAGTCAAGTTTTACCCCATGTAACAGCATTTACAGCACAATAAGCACAGCTTAAAGAATAATTACTACAAGTTTTCCAAATAAAGAACAAGAGACATGGCTAGAAGTGATTCAATGAACATACAAACAGGCAAATAAAATATCTTTCAAAGTTACCTTCAAGGTCACTTTTAAAAATAATTTAAAAGATGAAGCTGCTATAACCTGGGACTGCTTGACAGAGCCTTGCTGTTGGCATGGTTTAGGACCAAAAAGAGTCAGCCAAGCTGAAAAAGGTACCCACATCAAATGCTAGGAGTGGTACCGTGTATTGTGGGCATTACTCATCCTGAGTGACCTTGCAGCTGCTACATCATTTACCAAGAACACTCACCTCAGACAGTCTTGGTTTCCTCTGTGTGCTCAATGGGGTGAGAAAAATGGAAACTTTTTTTTTTTGAGACAGTGTTTCTCTGTGTAGTTTTGCACCTTTCCAAGAACTCGATTTTTTAGACCAGGCTAGCCTCAAACTCACAGAGATCCGCCTGGCTCTGCCTCCCCAGTGTTGGGATTAAAGGCATGCGCCACCACCGCCCGGCAAAAAATGGAAACTTTTACTTATAAAAAGTATGGCAATTTGAATGCCATTTTATTTTTTAAACAATACTAAGTGACTTTGAAAAGGCACTGCTTAGTTGAAAGCAAGTTTCCTTCAGAAAATAGCTCCACAGTTGTTCAGGAGGTAGAGTGCAGTAAGTCATTGGTGTCAATGATTGTTTTTCTTACAGGGAAGGAGAGTTAAGATATTTAACAAAGGGTCAGCCTTTGGAGAGGATAAATTATTTCTTTTGTCCCAAATGATAAAAGGTATTTAACAAAATTAGCTTAGATAGCATATACTTTGCCAAAGCTAAATAATCTCAAATAATAACTGCAAGATGAAACTCAAAAGTTGTTAGCACGTCTGACAAGATCATTGCAATTAAAAGGAATGTTGAATTCTGAAATGGAATAAAGCCTGTGCTAATGAAAAGATGTCTGAATACTTTAATTCAATTAAAAGTAATGGTATTTACAATGCCTTTGTTAAAGATAAAAATAAAATCATCTTCCATTCTTCTTCACTGAGGAGTCATTGCAGTTGAAACAAATATCCAGGGGAGGAGAGACCTTTCAGTCCTCAATATGACTGTAGCAAAGAAATCATTCATATAATTTCTGACAACAGCATATTGCACTGTTTTGCACTGTCTTTTTGGGATGTTCATGGCATTTTCATTCAGTAGTTATTACAATAAACCTCCTATGTCAATAAAAGAGTGTATTGTGGTCCATGTCCTCCCTATATCCATACATATATGCTGGGATCTTTACTGAAATACAAGCTTCACCTTCACAGCTTCACAGGTAGCCAAATCAGGAGCTCCATACAGGACATCAACACTGTTCCACATCACCCAGCGTCAGTATGCAACAAGCTCCTGGACTCTTGCATTCAGCATGCCTACAAAACCAATACTATGTAAACGATATTGTCAAATTCTGCTGCTAGCTCAAGACAGCCTGGTCCCTTCACCAAAGTAGCAGTGGTCTCTGAACACTTCCCTAGATAAACCTGGGAAAACATTTTCCTACACAGCAGTAATGGACAATAAATCTTGTGGCCTGCGGTCCTTGGCTAGGACCCACCTCCGTAATGTTCGCCAACCTCCCCAACAACACTACCAGGTTGGAACCAAATATTCAAATATGTGAGTCTATAGGAAAGTTTTATATCTAAGCTACAATAGCCACAGACCTGATACCTGTGGCTGCATGGCTGCCTATCCCTCTTTCTTTAGATTAAAACAGTAGAGGCTCTGATGGAGAAATTTTCCTCTATATTCTGAGCTCAATGGAATTAGGAGTCAAAGTTTTTTTTTTTTTTTTTTTTTTTTTTTTTTTTTAATTTCTGCTAAGAAACTGAACACTTCAACAAAGCTGATGTAACTATATATCTTCTCCCTGGATTTTGAGTTATTAATCAAAGTGTGAAAATACTGGAGACGATCAGCTCACTCACCCAAAGTCAGTGCTTGAGGACAATGGCCCAATGGCTTGGAATCTGTTCTCCAGTTGGGCATCCCCTCCTTTCATCCAGACCTGGGAGCACTCTTATAACCTAACAGAAAAGTCCATTTTTACTTAACAGAGCTAGAGTTTCTGTTTGAATTCTTGACAACACCAATTATTTAGTAATATGCTAGACAGTTAGCATCTTGCATTGCTCTCTAGAAGCCTCTTTTAGTAACCCTCAGTATTTTCATGGAGGGCAGAACTCTCTTTGTAGTACTGTGGAATGTCTCCTACTGAGGCATTAGGAAAAATGCAAAAATGTGGGAGATCTCTGTTCACATGTTCTACCTGCTTTTGAGAATTGGCTGATAATTTATAACTGCAATAATTAGGGTGTGAGGACATAGCCACCAATTTATGAGAAAATCAACTTAATTTTGTTTGCAGATGTACCTTTAATATGTTGGAAGCCATTTGGTCCTTCATAACACGTGCTAGGTCAGCAGTTCTTAAAATGTGATCCCAATGTCAGCCTTACTGAATGTGTCACTTTCACATCACTGTAACAAATAAAACCTGAAGGAGGTAGAATTTGGTTCATAGTTTCAGAAAGTTTTCAGTCCAGCATTGAGGAGAAGGCATGGCTGATCAGCTTAGTTCATAGAAACAGAACATGTGGTGGAGGTTATTCCTAGCAAATTGGAGCAGGAAGAAGCAGAGGCAGAAAGGAAGGGCAGATATAACCTTCAAAGACCTAGTGATCTACTTCTTTTAGTCTTCACCTACTAAATGTTCCACAGTCTCCCAAAACCACCAGGTGGATGCATTTAAAGAATGAACCTGTTGGAGACATTTCAGATTGACACCTTACAGTTTGGGAAGCTGTTGTTTTTGTTTGTTTGTTTGTTTTTCTTTTTCTTTTTTTATAAAGCGCATTCTCTCTCTCAGAAACTCTGGAGATGAAGCAGCTCTCTTAGCTTTCTAATGCACTCCCGCCTGTCTGGTGCCTGGCAAGGGTTAGTGTCTTTGAGCTAAATAAGGTCTTTGATTTGTCTTGTCACTAACTGCCTTGGTGAGAAAACAAGAGGCATCCCTCTAGGGGTCCTAATTGGTCCAGAGCCCTCCTGCTCCTTCTGCTCTTGACAGTTCTTTATCAGGTATCTGAAAAGAAAGAGCAGTGCTCATTAAGGGTACAGGAGGTCCACGTCTGGTCATTTATGTGAAACCAGAAGCCTCGTTTTTAACTATTTGATTGCTTTATTTGACCTAGAGGCAAAACTGCTCATACTGTAGCTCCTCATTTTACAGGGGACCCACAAAAGTGTTGTCCAGTGTTTCAGTGTACTGCTCTTGCAATTATGCCTCTTACATTTTGAGAAAATTAAAGCAAATGCATATATACTATAGCAACGTTTTAAAAATCAGGGAGGCCTATCTTCTTTTCTTTTCTTTTATGTACTTTTATTTTATAATTAACTTAATTTCACATATCAGCCACGGATTCCCCATCCTTCCTCCTCCCAACCTCCAACCCTCCCTTCCCCCAATTCGCCCCCAATTCCCACCTTCTCCAAAGCAAGGTCTCCCCTGGGGATTTAGCCCAGCCTGGTACCCTCAGCTGAGGCAGACCCAGTCCCTTCTCCCTATACCAAGGCTGAGCAGTGTCTCAGCATAGGCTCCAGGCTCTAAAAAGCCAGCCCATGCACCAAGGACTGGTCCTGGCCCCACTGCCTGGGGGCCTCCCAAACAGTTCAAGCTCATCAACTGCCTCACTTATCCAGAGGGCCTGGTCCAGTTCCATGGGGCCTCCTAAGCCATTGGTTCACAGTTCATGCATTTCCACTAGTTTGGCTATTTGTCCCTATGCTTTTTCTAATCATGATCTCACTATCTCTCATTCATACAATCCCTCCTCTCTCTCACTGATTGGACTCCTGGAGCTCTACCTGGGACTTGGCCTTGGATCGGTGCATCCACTTCCATCAGACACTGGATAAGAGTTCTATCATGAGAGCCAGGGTGAGGGTGTTCGGCCATCCCATCACCAGAGCTGGTCAGCTCAGGCACTCTCTTGACCACTGTCAGTAGTCTACAGTGGAGGTATCTTTGGGGATTTCTGGGGACCTCTCTAGCACTCTGCTTCCTCCTATTCCCCTGGGTTCTTCATTCATCGTGGTATCTTCCTCCCCATTTTCCCACTCTGCTCCTGATCCAGATAATATCTCCCACTCCCCTAAGCTCTCTTTCCCCTGACCCTTGCCCTCCATTATCCCACCCCACCCCGAGTTTGCTCTTGTAGATCTCATCCATTTCTCTGTCATTGGGCCATCCCTGTGTCTTTCTCAGGCTCCTCTTCACTAGGCCTATCTTCGAAACAAAATGGCTGCCCAGGCAAACGAAAAGTGGTGAAGCCAGGAATCTAATTCATTTATTCGTTCCTCCAGACAATGTGATAAAGTCTAAGAGGGCTGCAATGAGGAAGTTGTACTCCCAGCTCCTTCTGATTTCCCCTTTTTCTGTGTAGAAAAAGTGAATGTGGGAAAATCATGACCTTCAGCTCCACTTCCTAGCAAAGCAAACAAGTATTTCTCATGGACTTCTAATATGAAAATCTAATTGTAATTTTAAAAACTCCTTGTTTATATGAACTCACTTTTTTATTTCAAAAGTTTTTAACATTTTAAAAATTATTTTTAGCAAGCCTGGAATGAATTCCAAGTAGCTTCAAAACTACTATCAGAATAGTACTTTGGCTACAAGTTACAAAACCCAGACACACAATCTGCAGTTTTTTTATGATGTTATTAATTTGAATTATGGAATTCTAATTACCTAGAAGCTTGTCTATAAACCACTTCTCTTCTATAACAGGATGGAAAAGAACACCAAGTATTCCCTCCAGGAAGGCTGGAAGCTTTTCAGAAACAACAAATGTTTCTCAAACTTCATGATTTTTTCCAGAGGCCTGGCTGTTTTGCAAAACTTCTGATCAAAAGGTAACCATGACCTCAGAAGTATAAGTGTGTGTGTGTGTGTGTGTGTGTGTGTGTCCCCACATATTTAGCTTTTTCTGGACCTGCCTATGCACATTGAAACAGTGACATTTGAAGAAAACAAGACTATGCCAACTCTTCCAATAACTGAGATATGCTTGTTTCATGTTGATGATGAATAATTGGAATTATTCAACATGTTGGCTTAGGTGCACATGTGCCTGTGTGTTTTCTTCTGTATATTTGCTGGTATCTGCATATGGAAGTGTAACTTTGTATGTATAGAATTTTGTTTTTTTCTAATTTTAACTTCAGCCACACAAGTTTGCAAAACGACACAAATTTGTTTCAGGCATTGGTAATTAATCCATTATCACTGCAAATCCTGTTTCAAGATATCATTTTCCCTACTATGGAGTCAGTTTTCTTTAAGGATCTATTCCCTGGTTGGTCAACTACACTTTAGTGGATGGCCACACACCTAAGAGTAATTGGACTTTCTGGGTTTAAGAAAAAAAACTGAGCACAGAAAGTTTGGTCGGTATATAATGGCTTGTGTGTGTGTGTTGGGGGGGGGGGGCGTGTGGATTCACAAAGAGAGGAGGGAATAGGTCAAAATATAGGATATTTTAAAATAATAAACACATAAATACGTTAAAACATTAAAAAAAAAAAAACACCAGGGCAATATTTTTCTTCTTCTTTTTCACTTTTAAAACAACCATTTTCCTGAGCTCCCTGAGAAGCTGCTGAGAGAGCCTCTGCACCAGAGAGTGTATAGTACATGTGTCCTCTGCCCCACCATGCTCTGATGTTGGAGGTGGTTCCTACATTTCCAGTCTACTCATGGGGAGTGTACTTAGGAGGTTGAGGCAGGGGGATCACAAGTTTGAGACCAGCCTGGGCTACATAGTGAGACTATGTCTTCAAACAAAACAACACCCAACCAAGGACAGAACATTAATCTTGGGAGAGGGGCTGCCTCTTTTCACCTTCTGGCCCTGTGTCCTGGGCTCAACATTTCTGCTGTGGGGGTGGTCCCTCCTGGATCAAGGATTTGGGGGTGCTCCATGCATATCATGAATCAATGGCTTTGAGGTTGTGTGTTGGTGGAGGCCGGTGCTAAGGCCACTGGGAAGTGGAAGCCAGAAAGCTGGTGCAGTGGGTGGCAGGTGCTTCCAGGCACAGTCTCTATGTCAAAGCCTATGTCAGTTGACTGGTGCAGATGCTGTGAAAGCAATATACCTAACATCACAGCACAATGCTCTCATTTTTATCTGAGTGCAGTGCTCAGGATCAGCACTGGGCAAGTACTGTACCACTGACTCACAGCCCAGCCAATTTTGTTTGTGTCTATGAAATGCCATACATACATCTATAAACCACATAAAATGAACACAGTATTTGGGGTGATATGAAAATAGGGATCACTTATAATGTCTGTGTACAGCTAAAGCCGAAAATACAAATAACATAAACTGAAGAAAAATAATAAATAGAAAATAAAAGAGAATAATTTGAAACCAAACAGTATAGCAAACATCATTAATTTCAATGCTTTATAATCAGATTCTATTTAATAAAATATTGAATTGTATCACAAATGCTAACTAAAAAATTCTACCAGATTCTCCCTGAACAATTAAAATGTAAATTCGTATATGAACCCAGGCAGGTTATGGAAGTTCAGGAATGAGCACCACCAATGTATCAGTAGAAAAAGGACAGAGTCTTTTTGTCCCCACACAGGTGGGCAGCTCACTGTATTAACCTTGAGATTCTGCACATTGAGAACAACTGTCCAGCTGCACTGATTCTTAATTGGTTTGTTTTGGGTGTTGAGGTATAGTGAGTACTTAGCTCATAGAAAATCTCCAAAGGAAACAACTTTTAAAAAGGCTTCTGGTACTTAGAAGTTTAGGAAAAATGATGAAAAGAAGCATTTTCCTGGAATAAATATTATTCCTTGGAACAAATCATGGTATTGACTCTAACAGCAATAACAACAAAAAAGGTACCACAAGTTCTATACAGCAGCCACTGGGTAAAGTTTGAGAAATTACTTTTTAGTGACATTAAAATGTAAATCTCCATTTGATTTATAGTGGTGTTTTCTTTTGACTAAAAGTGTGTGATGTGTGTGGCTTGAATGTGTGTTCATGGTCTCAACTGTTCTGCCACACACATTTCCACCAACTGTGAAGGCAAACACGTTTTAACTAATATTATTGCTTATGAAAAAACTTCCCTATGACTTGAAGTCCTAACTCTGTGTTTTCTTTCAAAGCCTCACATTTATAAATGGGCAATTGTTGAACCCCATGCCACTTCTCTTCAAGTTACCATTATAAGGGGAATAAAGTCAGAAATGTAGCTTTTCAGATACTATGAATTTTCCATTTTCTAGTTGAAAACAGTACTTACAAAAAAAAAAAAGAATTCTTGAGAGTGGGAATTGTGAAGATTACTTCTTAGTTTCCAAGGCCTCCCATTAATAGATCTCCAATGAGGGGTTTTCAAGTCATGTAAAGTTGTTTCATATAGAAAAACAACTTAGGTAAACTTGTCTGCTCTTATATTTTATAACCATTGAGAAAATACATGCTCATTTAGCTGGATATAGAGATTCATGCAAACAGAATGAAAATATGCTAACTGTTGCTTCTAGGATTATAGATATAATTTGGTTATAATGACTACTTAGAATAAGAAATCATTTTCAGTAATATTTTTATATAGTGTTTAGTACCCATTTTATAAGAAATTGAAATGTTTCCTGAAAAAGTCCCACTCTCAGTGTTAGCCTTATATGCCCAAGGATGTGAGCACACCTATCTGACATAGGACAGAGTTCATGAGAAAGTGTTCTGTATCCATACAGAACTTCACAAAGGTTTACAGCCTTGGTTTCTCTGATACCTAAGACTGATGTTGCTATATAGCCTGATGTAGGTCTAGGATAGCTCCAACAGCCTTGGAACAATACAGTTTAAGGAAATATCTTCTAAAATAGTAGACATACTGTTATAAGAAAGCAGGGTCCAGGAGGGCAGGCTGTTAAGATACAAGATGGAGTTCCAGTTCTGACTGTTATTTCTTGATTCTATGTCTCTAGGGGTCTTTTAAAGTATCATATATTTTATGAGTAAAATGCTTTTTCTGGTTAATATGGCAACTGTCAGATCTTAGTTTCCTCTTCTATATTCTGCTTTCTATGGTTGCAACTGTTACTCAGCCAACTCCAAGTCTTTAGTGTCAGCTGGCGTCTTCCTGTCTCTTGGTTGCAGTTCTCAAACTCCTTCTTTTCAGAAGTAATTCTTCCTTCACAAGCAACTGTTGACCCTGATGTTGAGCGCCCACTGTTACACTGTACAGTAAGGCTTCTGGGCCCATCATGGTGTCAGCAGCAGAGCAGACTCCTTACAAGTCTAATTTCCACTTCTTCAGCTCCATTGTTTTGGAGCTGATACGTTTGAAGCTAAAGGTTGGATCTGATATATTGAACCACATTTTCTCCCTCTGCTTCCCCAGTCTTAGGTATGGAAGCTGATTTCTGGAGTATTTCAATTTTCTTACTTTTCCTCATTCAACAAACCAACACCCACATACTGATAGCTATACTAAATCCTTCCGTTAGGTTACATAGGATGATTTATGTTTCCCTGACTGGTCCATGACATACAAAATGGATGACAGAGCTATTCATGTATACTTCCACATGTGGATTGAATTATTGTTGCATGCCAAATGCCCAATACAAGGTGCTGTGTTTAAAAAGGGGTGAGAAACTTAAGAGATGAAGGGGCCAGATGGCACTCACCTCATAAACAGTTTAATGACACCATCAAGGGGCAAATTAATTCCTAGAAGAGTGGCTTGTTATAAAATGAGCTACCACTCCACTTTGTTTCCTCTGAACACCTTCACTTGACCTGACATTCTGCTGTGTTCAGAGACAACATGAAGCCCTCATTAGAGATGACTGGAAAAATTTGGGTTTCCAGCATTTAGAACTATGGGCTAGATATATTTCATTGCTTTATAAATTGTGCAGTAACAAATATCCTGTTATATAACAGAAAAACTAAGAAACAGCATGACACAATAGAACAAATGAAATGCCTGGTTGCTCTTTCCATGCCTATGTGATATTGGCAAAACTAATTTTTAATATGTGCCTTTAAACATAAAATATTTTAATTTAGAAAACTCTAGCTTTAAAAATCTCAGATACTTAGTCGCTGGTTCTTGGCCCCTTTAGCAGTGTTAGCTATGGCTTCTGTCTTATGGAGTGGGTCTAGGTCATGGGCTCACAGCAATAAAATAACTCCTAATGACATATTGCTACATCTGTATTTCTTAGTCATGTTTACATTGCTGTGGAAAAACAACATGACCAATATAGCTTATAAAAGAAAGCATTGATTTGAAGGCTTGCAGTTTGAGGGGATTAGAGTCAATGACGCTCATGACAGGGCACATTTCAACAAAAAGGTTGACATAGCACTTGAGTTGCTGAGATCTTATGTCTGATCCACAGGCAGGAGGCAGACTAGGAAGAAGTGGCCTGAAACCTCAAGGCCTACCACAAGTGACAGGCCTCCTCCAAGAGCATCCTTCTTAATCCTTCAAAACAGTTCCACCCACTGAGAACCAACCATAAAAACATAAGAGTCTAGCGGGAATATTCTCAGGTAAACCACTACATTCCACTCCCTGGCCCCCATAGGCTTCTAGCCATATTATAATACAAAATGCATTTAGTCTACTTTCAAAATTCCCCTTAGTCTTTTATGGTCACAACACTGTTTCAAAGACCAAAGTCTAGCCGGGCGGTGGTGTTGCACGCCTTTAATCCCAGCACTCGGGAGGCAGAGGCAGGAGGATCTCTGTGAGTTCTAGGCTGGCTTGGACTACAGAGTGAGTTCCAGGAATGACACAAAGTTATGCGGAGAAACTCTGTCTCAAAAAAAATGGAAAAAAAGTCTAAAGTCTCCTTTGAAACACAAGGCAATCTCTTAATAGTAATCCCCTATAAAATAAAAAAGTAAATTGCATACATCCAGCATAAAATGACACAGAACATACATTACCATTCCAAAAAGTTAGAATGGGACATAGTGAGGAAACTGGACCAAAGCAAGACTGAAACTCATTAGGGCAAATGCCAAATCCTATATATATTTTTTACACCAAAGGGCTTAGATGGTTCCTTCAATCTCTTGCTGGTCTCATTTTTGTTGACTGAAGCACACTTCCATCAGCTGAGCTGGTTCCACTCCCTGTCTGCAGCTCTCATTGGCAGATAGCCCACAATTCTGGTATTTCCACATCTGGAGGTATTGGCACATTGCAGACTCCACTTTCACAGATTCATACAATGGTTTCTCTAAAACTCCAAGCAATGACTCACTTACCACATACCTGGCATCAGCCACTGTCCTTAACTTCAGAGGAAGATTCTACAACTGTGTTACCCCTCTGTCCTTCATGACCCTAAAGCTAGAACCACTTAGTTAAAGTTGCCAAGTTCTGTTGCTAATTTGGAATGGAACCTGACCCCACACTTGAACTACATTTGCATAATCTTTGATTTGTTGTTGCTTTCCTTTGTTGGACAAGCTGTCTTTTGCTTTAGGAGGTTATTCTTTAGAAGATGGAAAATTAGCTGGGTGGAGTATTGCCCCAAGGGTACTATTCTTTTGATTACTTTCCCATTAAGACATTTTTTAAACTTTTTTTTCCACACAAGATTTGGCCCCAATATTAAATTTCCTGGTGCTCATTTTCACCACAAATTGTACATTTTGTACATTTTTTTTTGTACTGCCTGTTCTTTTTAAATGTAGATCTGCATAAGCATTATCACTAATAACCATGTGACACAGTCAGTAGTAGATGGCTTGAAGTCTCCTTCGGCAATATTAGTCCAAACTCTTCAATTTGGCCTTAGGCAGACTCTTAGGACAGGGGAAAAAGGTCAGTTACATTCTTTGCTGAAATACTGCAAGAATAGTCTCTAACCTAGTTGCAATTATTCTTCCCCTCTGAAGCCTCTTTATCTAGGCTTCCATAGTCCATATTACTCTCAGCACAACTGTCTTTCAAGCTTCTGCTAGGATGGCCCTTTAAGCCCCCATGGATAGCTTGTAATTTCAACCACTCTTCTAGTCCAAAGTCCCAAAGTCTTCCACTTAAAAAAAAAAAAAAAAAAAAAAAACACCTACACACCAGGATGGTCAGGCCTGTCAGCAATATATCAATCCCAGATACCAACTTCTGTCTTAGTTATCTTTCTACTATTGTGATAAAATACCATTGCCAAAGTTACTTATAAAAGAAACACTTAATTTGAGGGACTTAGTGTTCCAAAGGGTTAGAGTCCATGACTTCCACTGTGGGCAACATGGCATCAGGCAAGTTGGCATGGTGCTGAATCAGTAGCTGAGAGCTTACATCTGATCCACAAACAGGAGGTATAGAGGGAAGGCCAAAGGGAATTACATTGGTTTGTGAAATCTCAAAGCCTAACGCAGGTAACACACCTCCTCCAACAAAGCCACACCTACTACTAATTCCCAAACCATTCTACTAATTGGGGACCAAGCATTCAAACATATGAGACTATACAGGCCATTCTTATTCAAACCACCACATCATAGACCAGTGCATCACTCAACCCTCATCAGAGAAGCCTCTTCTTGGAGTAAATAATAATTAACATAATGACACACAAATAGTCCATATACAGAGAGTGACAGATTTTTGGAGTGCATGGCCTTAAATGGGGTATCTTTATCATACCTGCCCCACAGTAAGGCTGCAGATGCAGAAGATGAAGCAGAAACACTCTAAGAATGAGACGTAATGGATAACTCCAAAGAAATAAGTTGTTCAGACACAAATAGTTCTTATATACATAGGAATTCACAGAGAATGTAACAGCACACACAAGACCTGCAAAAATTCAAACAAGACAAAATTAAAGCATGCATAAGGTAAAGTGGACACCAAATACTATACCTAGTCAAGAAGCTATTTGCAATTAATACCTGCTGGAAAAGGGGAATTTAATTTTTTCTAGTGGAGTGAAACTGTGTGTGTCAAACACATTCAAGGACAGGCTCCATGCTCAAGGGTAGTTATCCAACACAAGTGAACACCATATTTTTTAAATGGATTGTTTGTTTCATGGTGGGGAGCATATTTTTTCTTATTGGTCTTTTGATTGTTTGTTTTGATTTTTTGTTTGGTTTTTTTTTTTTTTTTGTCTTTTTGCTTGAGAGTAAGGTAAAGAGTAAAAGGAAAAAGAGAGAGAACTTGAAATTGGGTGGGAAGAAAGTTGGGAGGAATCAGGAAGGAGTTAGAAGAGGGAAAATATGACCAAAATACATTGTATGATTTTTTGCTAAATAAAAATATAATTATAATTTTTTAAAAGGAAGGTAGAGGTGGATCTGAAAGGAATGGTAGGAGGAGTGAATATAATCAAAATACATTGCGTAAAATTCTCAAAGTACTAATAAAAGTGAGAGAAAATGCTAAAACAAATCTCAGGTAATCCCTACAGGGAATGGAAACACAGAGGAAATTAATGACTGAAAACACTATGATTTTCTTAATGTCTATGAACCTGCATAACTGAAATCATCTTTGCTTATTGTAAAGCTTTCTAGTCCTTTGCCTATTTGTTTTAGTGTTCATAGAAATAGTATAATGGTGTATCATAAAATGATTACTCAATTGTTTTACTTAATCTAATATATATGTATGTGTGTGTGTGTGTGTGTGTGTGTGTGTGTGTGTGCAGTAGCCATTCCTAAGTGCACCTCCTTTATCCATCAGGGGCCATGTTTTTATTTGCCACATCAAGAGCATCCTCTACTACTCTCCTAGCACAGCCTTTCACTACTCAAAAGTTAACATCATATCAACATCATTAGGCATGTCCTGTCTACTTTTTATTTTACATTTTTGCTCTTCTCTGTTTATATCATGAGAACTGCAGAGCATTTTGTGGAGACTGTTTTGTGGCTAGGACTCTTACCAGTTTACTTTAAAACTGTCAGGATATAGACAGTTTATGACATGACCTAATGGCTTGAAATAAATATTTTCTAAGTCATCAAGCATTTTTATATACTTTATGATGTATTTATCAACAAGAAGGGCTATAATACAAATTTTATAATCTTTTAAAATTATAAACTCAGAAGTGCCAACTTACCTTTGAAATACTATTGGGACTATTCCATAAATTTTGCTTCTGCCCCTATACAGATGATACAAAATATGATACAGTCATGATCCTCATAAAAGAACTGGGTACTTTTTGGAGAAATTGAGATGTTTGATCTTGAATTAGTTGAAATGGGTAGAGAAGTGCAAAGTAGAGAAATTTCCTGTTCTTTTACACAGCAACTAAATTTGTGAAATGAGAAATCAACCCCTCAGCTTCTCAATTGTTAGTCATTATGATGGTAGATTGAGTGGTTTATATAAGTTATTGCTAAAAACAACTAGAGAATCCGTATATAGCTACTCACTTTGAAATACATGAAGATGAGAGCAGTGTGTAGCAGGAATTGTCTGAACCTGAATTGAGCTGATACTGACCAGAAAAGATCTCAGAACTTTCAGGATTCATTCTGAGCTAAACAGTAATTGAACACTATTACCTTTAATGTACATGCAACTTGATAGCATGGAAATGATAAATGACTAAAAATGAAAAACCTGTATTCAGTTTAATGCTTAGGAAATCTGTAAATGCTGGAATGTGACAAAAATTTATGATAACTGCTTTTAATCCTTATAGCACTTACATGCTTTTCTCCTAATTCTTCACTGAGTGGGTTATCTAGGCAGGGAGTTGTGATACTAGGGACTTGCAAGCTGATCATAAGCTAGAGGATTAAATGAGACTCACACATGGCAGTGCTCTTCATTTCTCAGGATACTTAGCAAGCATCAAACTATGCCTGTAACTGAGGTTTTGAACAGTTCTTTATATTTCTTCCCCATAGCAGTGGTACCTAGCTTTTAAAAGAAAGATGAACCCTTTCTTTGTAATGATGGGTCCAGTAAAAATTAATAATGAAAAAAAATTATATGCCAGTCATAAATGAAACAGAAGGGACAGTGTTTGGTATTACTTCTGAATGTCAAAACACTTTAAAGTATGCTTTTACCCTCAACAAAAGAAAAGAAGAGGGTGCAGAATAAACTTTCTTGCCTGAGTCTGCTTTTCAGAAGGATGCACTAATGGTTTATTGCCCATTAAATGTCATCAATAAATTCATATTTATCTAAAATATGGAACATTCAATTTTGTAAATTTGCATGTAAAGATGTGGTAATGTATCTGTCTACCAAGATGGAAATGAATCATATTAGTATAAAACAATTAAGTTGAAATTCCAAAATATTTGTATGCTGCTAAAAATTATTAACTTTCAGGGCTGGAGAGATGACATTAATTCAGAGTACTGGCTGCTTTTATAGAGGACCTGAGTTCAAGTTCCAGTTTCTACACAGTGGCTCACAGCTGCCTAAACTTTTGTTCTAGAGAGAGTGATACCCTCTTTGGACCCCCACAGGGACTAGACACACATGTGGCAACCAGACATACATGAAGGCAAAATATTCATACAATATAAACAAATAGAGATACAATTTTTAAAAATGGACCTATGTGTGCCTAATATTTTTTAAGATAAATTTTTTTTATTAACTTTCTAAATTTAATTTACATATTGGCTTACAGAAGACTCCTAACAATCCGAGAATGTAAAAAAAAAATTAAAGCTACCACTGCCTAAGCTCTATGTTTAATATAGTGGCTATTCTGTTTTCTGACCCCCAGATAAGTTTATTGGCATGCACAATATATCAACCATGGGACTGAATTCATCTCACTAAATAAAGTGTAATGAATGTTACAGGAATGCACAAGACATAGCCATTTAATATAATTAAATCTATCAGTCAAAATAAAATGAACAATAGTATTTTATGCTAGAGAGATTATCTTGAAGTAAAGCCTTTCATGTCACTTCTGTTTCACTAATTCATCAAGATTCATAGACTTCTGTTTTCTAAAAGCAGTGTGAACGTCTAAGTGCAGATGTTTATGTTAAGCAGTACATAGTGAGAGTGATCTGTATTTATAATGATTTGGAGGATAGTCCTCTTCATTGGCTCCCTTTATTGTTAGTCTTTTAAACATGTCTGTTTTTGGAGGTATATCAATTGTATTGAAATTATTTTTTCTTATGCCTGACCCTCCTGTACACTATACTTTCCCCAAATGCAAAGTTTATGTCATATTCATCTTGCCATGATCACTGCTTCAAGTTCAGTGACTATTAAGACTAAGCATAGATGTTCCACGTGGTAAGTGTCTTGGGTGACCACTCAGAAACTACTGAGGACAATGTTACTAAACTTTACTAGCTGATATACAAACTCCCAACAGCCTGAGAAAACAGCATCTGGATGCCCGTTTCAGTTTTCTGATACTTATGTGAAATTGTGCAGATAAGAAAAAACTCAAGGAGGGTTATATATTTTGACTTTAAACACATGTAATTTCATGTATTCTGAGGAAGCTGGGAACCTCTCTACACCACATAGTGTGGTTTCGGACCAGTGTTACACAGTTTTCTGATTCTATGATGCTGTCATAACTGTGTACAGCAATCAGCTTGTCATAAGCCCTGAATTACTTTCTGTTACTTTCATTGGTCAACATCTTTAATCCTGAAGAGTTTCTCAGTGCAACAGAATGATGCCTCTTATGTTTCAATACAATGAATAGTATATTTTACTTTTCAAGGAAATATGGTGACAACAATTTGTATCTCTATTTCTATAATTCTTCCTGAGTAACCACTAGTTTGGTCAAAATGTATCTTGCAGTTCTATTACTTAGTAGAAGTCACATATTGACATATTATTTACTGTTGCCATTTGTACTTGATAATTCTGTGCCTTAAATAATGGGCCAGTGGTTCCTACTTATAAATTGATATCTAAAATAAAGTATGGCCCAACTTCTGGCTTCAAAACTAATGGAATAACAAAGATCAAGCTTACTCTTTCTGAGTAAACAGTTTTCCAGCTGGACTAAATAGAGTGCTAATTGGTTTCAGGCATTGAGCAATGGAATAAAACAGTGAACTCTGACAGAAAGACAAGGAAGTAGGCCACTTAGTTACCCCAATTTCTGTTTAGATGAAGCTTTGGAGTCAGAGGCATGGGAAGAAAGAGCCACAATAGAGCCTCAGAAGCTTTCTATTTTGAGCTATAAACCAGAGTTTGAGAAGGCTGGGGTTGCAAAGCTGGAGTTCCAGAAAGAAGGGAGAGGGTCCGTGGAGAAAAGGTTCCAGAAGTTTATTTTCAGTGCCCTTTAAATACTCTTTCCATTTTTGCACTAAAAATAATATACTTAGAACCCCCAGAGAGTTCTAATCTGTGGGGCTCAATTAGGGGAAATAGGAACTTGTGTCCTGAGTAATTCTTAGAGTTGATGTAAAGGAGAAAGTGTGTGAGATGTGGCCACTGAGAGCCCTTGCTGAAAACTCATGGAGACATGATTTAATGTTCCAGCTGAAGGATGCCAGAAGTGAATTTGCTTTGTGCCACAACAAAGTTTAAAAGAGGCCTTGAAGAGATCACATTGATGTTTAAGTAAAATAAGTTGCTTTTTAAAGGAAAACTATGTCACCATTCACAGTTACAGTACATCTTCTAAAGGGAGGCAAAAATAAGTGTTTTAAAATCTTGACAAGCCAAGAAACACACACACACACACACACACACACACACACACACACACACACACAAGCAAAAAGTGAAGCACAACTACAGGAAAATCAGACACTAAAAATAAAATGAGCATTGAAAAAGCCAATGACACTGTAAAATCAGTGTTTTTAGATCCCATAGAAGTATGTTTAACTATTTTAAAAGTAGATATAACAGGCTGCATAAACTGTGAGGAGACAAGGGCAGGAGCACAATGCACAAGTGGATGAGAAATTAGCTACAAAGAGAGTGGAAACCAGACAGAAAGAATAAGTGAACAAAATGCAATAGCAGAGAGCAGAAGACAGAACACTTTTAGGACTCTGATGATAAAGTCTATGATAAAACTTCACATAGTCTGTGAATAAAGTGATAAATAAATTTTAGCATTATGTGAGAAATACAAGCAACAGCAAATCAATATTAGCTATTATATATGATAATTGCAAATTGAAAAAATAGGGCAAAGAGTAGTAAACTAAAGTACTTTAAAACTAAGCACATACATTATACTGTAGTTTGTAAGTCTGCTTTTATGGAAGTATGAGTCTGCAAACATAACATTACTTTGTGTATTGCTAGTATTAAATGAATAGTTTTGAAGATGACTAAAGCCAAATTTTCTACTAGAAAGGAACATGTTCCAAAATAACAAAAGAGAGGTTATAACGTATCTTGTAATGTTTAGTTAGAATAAAACACATTGGCTTGAAATAATTGTTTCAGCATGTATATAAGTCAATAAACATAATTTGATATATCCATGATGGTATGTTATATCCTAGTTTATCTGACAAATAAGTCTACAAATAACACCATAATAAAAATACCATTTTCTCATTAAGATAACCTAAACTCCTTGGACAAATGCTTGACATTAAGTAGAAGGAATTATGATGGGTTCAGAGTGAAGGACTTACTTATAGAATATTGAAGAAGTGGTAAGGACATGATTCTTTAATGATAGATATTATACCTGTAATTCTTGCTTGATAATTGTTTTGTTATCTATAATTTTACTATGTGACAGTTAAAACCTTCCTTTTTGAAAAAAAGAAAAGGGGAAGTGCTGTGGGATGTTCTGTATGTCAAATGTGTTGCTCTGATTGGTTAATAAATAAAACACTGATTGGCCAGTAGCCAGGCAGGATGTATAGGCAGGACAAGCAGAGAAGAGAATTGTGGGAAGTGGAAGGCTGAGTCAGAGAGACACTGCCAGCCACTGCCATGACAAGAGAGATGCAAGGTACCAGTAAACCACAAGCCACATGGCAAAGTACAGATTAATAGAAAAGGGTTAATTTAAGATAGAAGAAGTAAATAACAAGAAGCCTGCCATGGCCATACAGTTTGTAAGCAATACAAGTCTCTGTGTATTTACTTGGTTGGGTCTGAGTGGCTGTGTGACTGGCAGGTGAGAGAGATTTGTTCTGACTGAGGCAGGCAGGACTGAAGAAAACTACAGCTACATTAGGTGAGGAAGTGTTTTGCAGATATATCCACCAAAATTGAGCTTCACAAACTGTGTATGGAGAATTATCAAATAAATTGACTATACCTCTCCTAGACATATGCTCAAAGGATTTGGCATTCTATTCTATTGATGCTTGCTCAGTCATATTCAAAGCTACCCTTCTAAACAATAGCTAGGAAATAGAAACAACCTAAATGTTGTTCAATTAACATATGGATAATAATAGTGTGGTATATATACATCATGGAATACTAATCAGAAAAAAAAATTAAATTATTAAGACGTTTGCTCTTCTATCAGGTTCAGAGTAACTGGATTTTAAACTACGAAGTAGTCTTGAACACATTGGCACCAGAGATCACTTCCTAAATATAACACAAGTAGCACAGACACTGATCAAAAACAATTACTAAATGGAATCTCTTGAAACTGAGAAGCTCCTGTAGGGCAAAGGACATGGTGAACAAGACAAAATGACAGCTTATAGAATGGGAAAAGATCTTCACCAGCCTCACATCTGACAGAGGACTGATATGTAGAATATATATAACAAAAACTCAAGCAATTAGACATCAAAATAACCAACAGTCCAATTAAAAAAAATGGGCTATAGAGCTAAACAGAGAAGTCTCAACAGAGGAATCTCAAATGTCTGGAAGACATTTAAGGAATTGCTCAACATCCTTAATCATCAGGGAAATGCAAATCAAAACAACTCTGAGATACCATGTTACACCCATCAGAATGGCTAAGATGAAGACATTTGCTTGTAAACAAATGGAACTAGAAAGACCATATCGGGTGAAGTAACCCAGACCCAGAAAGACAAATGTTATATGTTCTCTCTTATTGAAGGCCCCCATCCTGCAGTAACTACTGAAACCAAGAAAGTAAAATGGGACCATTGCCAGGATAAAGGTGTTGGGGAGCAATAAAGAGGGGAATAATAAGGTATAAGTTATCTTATCAGGGAAATAGGAAAGAAAAGACCCCTAGGGAAGAGGATAGAGGTAAACCCATAAGAGGGTGGGACGAGTGTGAAGGGAAATGGCAAGATTCACTTGATCTGATGGGGAAACACAACAAGAGGAGGCTCTTTGGAGAAGGCAGAGAGAGGTAACTAGAGAAGAAAGAGGGAGGTTGGTAAAATAATAGTAAGGATGCCTGAAAAAGTCCCATATTACTAATATTTACCTGAAATAAAATACTCTATAATACACATAATTTCCTATATAAATATGTATGTATAATTTTAAATAAGTTTTCTTCTCTGGGCTGATGGTGCTCCCTCTAAGAGCCAAAGACCACACAACAAAACCCAATCTCAAACAAGAGAAGGCTACTTTGAATAATGAAGATTTACAGTGTCTAATTAGATGCATCAAGAGAAAAATAGAGCATCTAAGATAAACATGGTGGTCCATACCGTTATTCCAACGATTGGGAGGAAGAGGTAAAAAGATCACAATTTCAAGGTCATACTTAACTACATAGTTAGTATGAGTCCAGACAGGGACACACTAGATCATGTTGCACAAAATAAAAAGAAAATATTTCACATTTCAATTGTGAGGGATGAAATAATATTTACAACTAGAGATGTGCAGACATCACTATAATCATGGAAATGATGGACACATGTATTCAGTAAACCAGATAGTTTGCCCAATTCTTTCTAAAACTCTTATTTATCAAAACTGATCCATTAAGACATAGAAAAAAATACTGTATCTATGAAAGAAGTTGATTGTCTTTTAAATTTAAGGAGATTTCTACAAAGAGATAGCTGTTGAATTCAATCAAAAACTTAAGATGTCCTCAAATACATATAAATCCTCATTAAGGAAAATAGAAGTTAAAGAAACTTTTTTTTTGTCTCATGTTATAAGATAATAGACCTGATTCCAAACTAAGACAAAGACAACATATAATAAACCACTGTTCCAAATGTCCTTGCAATGCAGAAAAAAACTGAACCTACAAATCACTGAATATGTGGTAAAAACAAATCAAGTTGAAATTCTAACATGATTACAAAGTAGATTTACCATCTGAAAGTTGATGTGATTTAATTAATCAATTTTGTTCATGTACATGGTTTTGTACAACAAGAATCAAACAGTGCTTCAAAACTGGAACATTCCTTTCATGTAAAGCACAATTCAAGTAAACAAAGCTGCACATTAAAAAAAAAGTGGGGAGTGATTTCCCAGTATAAACAAACTTGTTTGTTTACAATAAAGAAGAAAACTCTGTGCTTGTGAGGTGTATCTGAGGGGCTACCCACCATTCCCATACTCAACTTGCACTCAGACCTGGTCCTCCCCTCTCTCTACTCCAGGTGTATTTCAAATGTCTGACCCCACTTCTTCTGCATGTAGAGTGGAAGCAGATGGACTATCCTAAAGAAAGTAAAGTTAAGCAAGGTTCTAACTTTACCTTCATATTCTAGGTGGCATGCATGAACAGTGGCAATCAATACACAGTAAGCACACCAACAGGTTACATGAGTCAACTATGTGAAACATTCAACTAATGAAATTAGTTTCATGCCTATCTTTTTCTAGTGAGATTGTGCCTAGACATACTTTGCTCCATTTTTCAGTGCCCTTATTTTTTTTTTTGCATTGCATTATAGAATATATGATTGTGCTACTAAGTTTCAGTAGGGAGCTCTGGAAACTTCCTTTGTGTCTGTGTGTAGTGCTGATGAATGGCCCTGTTTTCCAATCTGTATTATCTCAATTGATTCTAAATATGTGGAGACAGAAACAACATTTCTATCCTATGGGCTTCTACATAACTATAGAATGACAGTGTGGGTTGCTGAAGTTTACATAACACCAAGAATCAAAAAATTCTGTTCTATTTCTCAGTTTTGTTCTGAGTAAAGATGCAGCTGGCTTGCATGATTTCTGTGACTTGGAATTATCCATTTGCATAGCTAAGAAATTGCTTCAATAATGATTACTCTGATTTGATTTCAAAGAGTTTCTGTGTACGAGAGAAGGGACATCAGGAAATGCTCTGAAGAAAGAATGAACACCTGCTCTAGATTCAATAGAGCCTGTATCACAATTACATTTTAAAGTTATTAATATTGTTTTATTTCAACAAATTTCTGTTTGAAATACTTGGAAAATGTAGCAATTATTTTCAAAATTGCACACACACGTGTGTGTGTGTGTGTGTGTGTGTGTGTGTGTGTGTGTGTGTGTGTGTGTTTATACTGGTGCATGCATACAACCCTGCATGTGTAGAGATTAGAAGAGTTTTGCGAATCAATTCTTACCTTCCACCATGGAGTTAAGGGATCTGAACTCAGGCCATCAGGATTCATGGCAACTGTTTTTATTCACTGGCCCAGTAATTAGTTTTTAAATGTGAAAGTGAGGCTGTGGATGTGGCTTAGCAAGGGAAAATGTACTTACATGTGTAAGGTCCTATGACAAAATTACCAACACCAAATAAGAAAAAGGCACAGGGAAGGAAAGTATACATTGGCAAATATTACCTGGATGTACTGCAATCACTCAGAGATAACATTGGACCTAGAAATTAATATCAATACATCTAAAATTAACATCAGAATATTTATTTATGATTATGTAAATATATATAGATAATGCTATGATACTTTCAATAGTCATGCTTATATATCATTTTACCTATTGCTTTTCTAATAAATATTCAGTGTACTGACTTTCCTATATGAATAAATAATTTGTGAAAGTATGCTTTTAGTGGCTGCATGATATTTCATCATGAAGCCTGACATTCTTTTCCAGTTATGATTTTAAATATGTAACTTTTTCCTGGAATTTTACTTCCATATACTATGATATGATGAATCTACTAGTAGTTAAATTTGTGTCTACACATCTGACTGTTTAAACACAATTTATGAATTGCTTAGAATGATTTTGTTCCACATTGTTAATTGATTTCCAAAAATATTTATTTATCTATACTATGAATAATTGTTTATGAGCAAGACTATGTCATGGAGGGAATAGTATGTGCAAAGTCTATTTTTTTTTTTTTTGGTACAGAATGATTTACTAGAGAGCATATATACATTCTGTTCATCCTCAGAATTATCTACCTTAGACATTCTTGTTTGATTTGCCATTAGTTATATCAAATCCTTTCACACAAAATTTATATATATATATATATATATATATATATATATATATATATATATGTATGTATATATGTCAGACAGGTAATCTTCAAATACTTCAAAGACCTACAGAATATGACATTTAAAAATTTACACTTTCTGGACAGTGAGATATGTCTGCTCCTGACAGCACCAATTTACTTCAGAGAGGAGGATGGGCATCAATGACACTCTATATGGAGTTTGTCTTCTTCTTGACAAAATAGCCATTTGGGCAAGAAACTGTTATTGCCTTAACTGCTTGAAAAAATGTATTGACTGGACATGCAGGACCCATAGGAAGGTGACCACTGAACTTTGCTTGGTGAAATGGTCCTTCAGGTTCCTACTTCACAGAGGAATCTGCCAGACATTCTACAGGACACTAAGAAAAATGACTGAGAAACTCTAGGCCTGTGGGATGAAGACAGATGTCCTAATTTTACAGAAGAACTTTGGATGACTGTCCAGGCTGCCAGCAGTCTCTCTCTACTTTTGCAAGACTCCTGAAAGTTACTTGCATCCTTCTCCCTCCCATTTCTCAGGTAGTATTATATCCTTCTGAGGTCTTTGTTGTAGTTGAAGACTAGAGATAGTTATAATTTTCCTTAGTTATGATAAAATATATGTTAGATATGAAATCTTAGACTCACAAATATAAGATAGATAGGTTATCTTCTTTAATATTGTAACTGTAATTCTTGTTTGATAATTGTTATATGTAATTTTACTATGTGAAAATTAAAACCTTCCTTTTTGAAAAAAAGAAAAGGGGAAGTGCTGTGGAATGCTTTGTATGTTGAATGTGTTTCTCTGCTTGGTTAATAAATAAAACACTGATTGGCCAGTAGCCAGGCAGGAAGTATAGGTGGGACAAGAAGAGAAGAGAATTGTGGGAAGTGGAAGACTGAGTCAGAGAGATACTACTGCTAGCCACTCCCATGACAAGTGAGATATAAGGTACCGGTAAGCCATGAGCCACACGGCAACTTATAGACTAATAGAAATGGGTTAGTTTAAGATATAAGAACAGCTATCAAGAAGCCTTAGTCATTAGGCTAAACAATTTAAAATAATATAAGTGTCTGAGTGATTATTTTATAAGTGGGCTGTCGGACTTCTGGATCTTAGCAGGACCTGAAGAGAAGCTCTCCAGCTACAGTTGAGTCTGGAAATCTCTGTTTACTTGAAGTCATCCACCACCTCTGACTCTTAAAATCTTTCTCCCTCCTCTCCTACATGAATGCACTAGGCATTAACATTAATGGGAAGGTTTGATAAAGACAATCTCATTCAGGGTTGAGCATTCTAACATCTCTTATTCTCTGTATTTTGGCCAGTTGTGGATCTCTGTGCTGATTAACATTTACTGCAAGAATAAAATCATATAATGTGTAGATGGATAACTTTTAAGCAGTAGAAACACAAATTGTATACAACTTACAGATGAAGTTTATTTTAAAAATCTCAGAGAAACATTTAACTTCATTTATACTCATACACAGTTTTTAAATCAAGCACACATTTTATACCTAGCTCTTACATCGCCTCAACCTAGAGTTAATCAAACATCTCATGCACAAATGAGATGACAGTTTCAGCTCACATTTGATGTGCAGTGCAGATCCCAGAATGTGGAGGTGAATGAAGTCATCTTATTTTCTTTTTTTCATTTTTATGTATGTTTTTATTTATTTTTCTATTATAATCTTGATACAGTATAAATTCTTATCCTAATAGTGAAATGCTTAATTGAGGCTTGCCCAGTAACTGAGTAAAACCAAAACTTATAAGCCACAGTCATCCTAGGGTCACCCCTGCTGTATAGCCTCCCTGGTTCTGTGGGTTGCAGTCTGATTGTTCTTTGCTTTATATCTAGTATCCACTTATGAATGAGTACATACCATGTTTGTCCTTCTGGGTTACCTCATTCAGGATGATATTTTCTACTTCCATCTATTTGCCTGCAAACATCATGCTGTCAATTGTTTTTCTCTGCTGAGTAGTACTCCACTGTGTATATGTAACCACATTTTCTTTATCCATTCTTCAATTGATGGGCATCTAGGTTGTTTCCGGGTTCTGTCTATTACTAATAGTGCTGCTATGAACATAGTTGAGTATGTATCTTTGTGGGATGATTGAGCATTCTTTAGGTATATGCCCAAGACTGGTATAGCTGGGTCTTGAGGTAGATGGATTCCTGATTTTCTGAGAAACTATTCCATCTTTTTTTTACAGTATTTTGCTTCTGTTAATTTCTGAGTCAGTTAAAAAAAGTTAACTTCATAATTATATTGTATGTCTATTCTCTCTCTACTATACTGCTGTATTTTCACTAATTGAGATGAAACTTACTATACTCACACATTTAACCTTTCAGGAAACGAATCATTACCTTCTACACAGACTAAGAATAAATGTCTCCACATATTCATTTTTTCCTCTTAGTGCTATTATCCTATCTTTTATTTAAACTAATGAATAGCACTCATCATACATTGCTAAAACTTTCAACTTAATTGTGAAATTGCCCTCTATGGAAATTTTAAAAATTATTCAAATTTATTATGTTCATCTGAGTTTATGACATGTTATTTTCATGTTGTCTGGAAAGAATTTCCTTTGACATTTCTTGCAAAACCGGTCTACTAATGATAAATTCTTTCTGTTTGTACATTTAATAAAGTGGCTCTACATTTTTAAAGTTTTTTAAGAATACAGAATTCTGAAGATTGCATTCCAGTACTTCTTGTTAACACTGTTTCCTAAGAGATCTGGTGTGTTTCTTATCCTTACTCTATAGTATTTTTTCCTCTATTTTCAGAAGTTTTTTTCTATGTCTTTGATTTCTACAGGTTGAACATGGTATAGTGGGTATGTTTTAAGTGAGTTTTTCCTGCTTGTGTTCTTCCAGCTTTCTGGATCTGTTGTTTGGAAATTGCTGCTTTAAGCATTTCTCCTGTTCTGTTATTGCCCCTATGCTCCTTTTGATGCTCAGTTCACAAGGTATCAACCACTGCTCATGTCTTTTAATTTGGGCTCTCCCTTTCTTACTCTTTGACTCTATTAATTTTGAGGTTGATCTTTGAATTGATAGCACTCCAGATCATTGGATCTTTCCTCTGCTGGCATCTCTCTACTATACCAAAGGCACTTCCTTTCCATCATAGTTATTTTTATTTGGTACTTTTTAGAATGATCATCTCTGCAAACAGTGCCCATCTTTTCTTCCCCTGTGCTCCTTGTTAATTTATTTTTCTATGACATCTTTGTGACTGGTGATTATAGCTATTTTAAGTTCTCAGACTGATAATTCCATGCATCTCCTCTACATGGGTTTGTTTCTGATGCATTCCTGTGCATCCAGTCTGCTTTGTCTTTACTGTGCATCTTAATCTTTTCTCAAAAGTCATATATAATGTTCTGAGTAAAATGAACTGAGATAATAATGGCTTTTAATTCAAGGTTTTAGGATTGTTTGGCTTAGACTGAGGGTATTATTGTTGGCTGCAGCTAAAATCCAGAGATTAAAATTGCCTTTGATATTCTTGTTTTGGTCTCGTCAGTGTTTTGAAGTATCCCCAGAAAGCCTCTCTTAAATCAGGATATGAGACTCTTTTAGCTCTAATCCACTGTTCTTATGAATGAGCTTATTAGTGTCACACTAATCCATGAGGTCTTCATCTTATAGTTAGGACTCAGTACTTCCTGAGTTTGTGCCTTTGCTTCCAAGCTCCTTTGATTCCCAGTTACATGGAACAGAATAGCTACCGGGATCTGAATTTGAGTGTTTCATTTCCCTATTGTAAAATTAGTAGTAGGTATCTTGCCCTTTAAGTCATGAGGCACTGGCAAGCCCAACTTAATGGAAGTTCTCTGTTAAGGGAAGCTGAGAACTGATGGCATCCTTTAAAGTGTTGATTTTCCCTTGCTACTGTAAACAGTGTTTTTTTTCTTTTTCAGTTTGTACAGTGAGAATTTTGTGAGATCAATAATTGTAAAGCTCTCACTAATGTGAAAAGCCCTGAAAAACTGGGTCATCCACAGCATGTCACTGTCAAGCTAGTCCAAACTGACCCTCTGACAATACCTGTATTGAAGTGTGTCTATCAAAAATGGCTTCTCCTCTGAACAAACTGTGCTTCTGTCCTTAGCAGCTTTGAGTTGCCTCATGGTTTGACCTGTGTTTTCTGATGGACCTTTGAGGGTTCTTTTGTTTGTTTCTTCATTTTTATGTTCTTTTTGGAAATAAATGGATGAAGAGATGATATCCAAGCCAATTAATTACAGTTCAAAGAAGTTACAGAATAAAGACAGGTTCATTGACTTCATTGTACCTGTTGATTATATATTTACTTTTGTTCAGTAGTTTTCCCCTTGAAGTTTATATTTCTCTTGTTCTTTGTCAAGCTGAGAATTTTGACTAGAGAGTGGATCTGGAGTTGAGTTGAAGGTAGATCATGTTATATCATCAAGTGCTTTTTTTTTAAACCAAGTCCTTATTTAGGTGAATTTTATAGTAAATAATTTACTATGTGAGTTTAAGTCTCACATATGTTATGCAGTACATATGAATGATAAAATGATTACTGTAGTGAAGTAAATTAGCATAAGCAATATATCAAGTAAGTATCCTTGTTTTTACTTTTATGGCAAGAATACTGCACTGATTGCTAGAGTCTATTGCATGCCATGAACAGTATACTGATTACTGTAGTCCTCCTGCATGTCATGCACAGGTGCTCATTACTAGAATCCTCCTGAACCTCATGCAAGGATGCAATACACACTGAGTTTGTTGGTTACTTTCCCATTACTGTAACCAGTTTTGTCTATTGCTGACAGATACAATTTAAGAGAAGAAAGATTTATTCTGGCACAGATTCAGGGTTCAGTTCATAATTGTTTAGCTCTGTACTCTTGGGCAGAACAGAACAGAAGAAGTGAAGGATGGAAGACATTCTTTAATAATTGCTGACAGGAAGCAGAGATAAACGAGTGAGCAGAGGACCCAGTGTAACTTCTACAGACATGCAGTCAGGGACATTTCTTCTTATAGCTTGGCCTCAGGTCTGAAAGTTTCCATACCCCTCCAAAAAGTACCATAGTCTGGAATCAAAGTAGGGGACATTTCATCTCCAATCTCTAACAAAATGTGGCAATTCCCACAAAGAATTCCACTAAATATATTTGAAAACTTTCTCTCATAAAAGAGTGTCAATCCCCATTCTCACAACCCTAGAACTTCTGCCACACTCATGATGATATTTTTCTTTACCATTTTGGAAAATACCTCTCCTGTTGGGTAGACAGATGCATAGTGGTGTATGCTCACACTTTGAGTTTTCCTCCTTCTGAACAGAAAGTAGATGGAGCAGCTTATGTGTCTTTTTTTAAATTTTTCTGATTTGTAGCAGTAGCCTCCTCTTACAACATTAGTTCTCATGGAGCTTAAGATGTTTCTATTCTCACTTACAAAAAAGCCTAAATGTGTGATGTGGCTACTTTAGAAATTTAGGAAAATTTTATTTGGAAATTAGAATTATCTACTAATTGTCAACAATAAATAAGGTTTCCATTCCACTTACACTCATTTTCAAAATATCTTTATTTCATAACATATCAAATTAATTATCCAATATTAATCTACTTTCATAATTTGTTCATAATTGGGGATATATGTTGTTATCACAAATCAGTGATTAGAACATTTATTTTTATGAAAACAACAACAAAACAATAAAATAAACAACTTAGCAATGTACCTTATCATTTTACTTTTAATCAACTACTGATGTGAAGCTATGGGTGTGTTTGTTTTTATTACTAATTAATGATTTATTATTATTTTTACATCCTGACTGAAGTTTCCCTTTCCTTCTCCCCTACCCTCTGCCCCACTGCCCATTCACTCCTCCTCTATTTCTATTCAGAAATAGGGAAGGCTTCTTGTAGATATCCACTAAACATGGAGTATCAAATTGCAGTAAGACTAGGCACCTGCCCTCATATTAAGGTCAGACAAGGCGACACAGTATGAGGATAAGGGTCCTAAAAGCTGACAAAGGAGTCAGAGACAGTTCCTGTTCCCAATGTTAGGAGTCCCACAAGAAGACCAAGCTACACAACTGTAACATACATGCCTAGATCAGTCTCATGCATGCTCCCTGGTTGGAAGTTCAGTCTCTGTGAGCCCCTATAAATCTATGTTAGTTGATTATGTGGTTTTTCTTATGGTGTCCTTGACCCTTCTGGTTCTTAAAATCATCCCCCTCACCCCCGCCACAGTGTTTCCTGTGTTCCACCTTATGCTTGGCTGTGGATCTTTGAATCTGTTTCCATCAGTTGATTGATGAAACCTTTTTGATGACAATCTATAAGTATAGCAGCATATCATTAGGTATTGTCACATTAACTTCTTTTCCCCAGTTGTTTTGGGTTCTATCCTAGGTCTCTGGGCTATCTGTCTTCTGAGTCTTGGCACTCCAGGCAGTGTCAGGGGTGGATGGCCTCTTGTGGCATGGGTCTTAGGCTGAATCAGTCATGAATTGGCCACTCCCACAATTTCTGTGCCACCTTTACCCCAGCACATCTTGTAGGCAGGACAAATTGTAGGTCCAATGTTTGTTTCTTGAGTTATTTCTATATTTTGAAAATCAACTCTCTTTCAGATGTGGGGATAGTGAAGATCTTTTCCTATTAAATAGGCCTCCATTTTGTCCTATTGACAGTGTCTTTTGCCTTACAGAAGTTTTTCAGTTTCATGAGGTCCCATTTGTTCACTGTTAATCTTAGTACCTGAACTATTGGTGTTCTATTCAGGAAGTTGTCTCCTGTGTCAAAGGTTTCAAGTCTATTCCTCACTTTCTCTTCTGTCAGATTCAGTGTATCTGGTTTTATATTGAGGTCTTTGATCCACTTGGACTTGAATTTTGTGGAGGGTGAGAGATATGGATCTATTTGCATTCTTCTATTTTTTTTTTTAAAGACGTTATTCTTGTGAAAAATTCTTTCACTTGCTTGGTTAGAGTGGCTATTTCTTTCTCAGGCTATTTAACATTTCTATATAGGAGAGCTACTAATTTTTATTTTTTATTTTTTTCTCTCTCCTTTTAAAAAATTTATTATATTTGTGTTTTAATTTTACACATCAGCTATGGGTTCCCCTGTCTTCCCCCTTCCCGCCCCCAGCCCCACCTTCCCCCAGCCCATCCCCTCCATTCCCATCTCCTCCAGGGCCAAGACTTCCCTGGGGATTCATTTAAACCTGATGGTACAGGCAGCTGGAGTCCCCTCCTTCCAGGCTGAGCAAAGTGTCCCCGTGTAAGCCCAAGGTTCCAAACAGCCAGCTCATACACTAAGGATAGGTCCAGGTCCCACTGCCTGGGTGCCTTCCAAACAGTATAAGCTATTCAATTGTCTTACTTATCCAGAGGGCCTGATCCAGGTGGGGGATCCACAGCTCTTGGTTCATAATTCATATGTTTCCATTAGTTTGGCTATTTGTCCTTGTGCTTTTCCAGTCTTGGTCTCAACAATTCACATTCTTACAGTCCCTCCTCTTTCTCGACAATTGGACTCTTGGAGCTCCACCTGGGGGCTGGCCAAGGGTCTCTGCATCCACTCCCACCAGTTATTGGATAAGAGTTCCAGCACAACCATTAGGGTATTTGGCTGATCCCCAGACTAGGTCAAATCAGGCTTTCTCTCAACCATGGCCAGCAGTCTATAGAGGATGTATCATTGTGGATTTCTGGGGACCTCTCCAGCACTCTGCCTATTCCTGTTCTCATGTGGTCTTCATTTATCATGGTCTGTTATTCCTTGTTCTCCCTTTCTGTTCTTGATCCAGCTGGGATCTCTTGCTCCCCTAAGCTTTCTTTCCCTCGAACCTTGCCCTTCATTATTCCCACTGTTGTCCAGGTTGTTCATGTAGATTTCATCCATTTCTGTCATTGGGTGATCCCCGTGTCTTTCCTAGGTCCTGTTTTCTAGGTAGCCTCCCTGGAGTTGTGTAGCAGTCTAGTCATATTTGTTTTACATCTATTATCCTACTATGAGTGAGTACATACCATGTTCATCCTTCTAAGTCTGGGTTACCTCACTCAGGATGATTTTTTTTTTCTAGATCCATCCATTTGCCTGCAAACCTCATGTCAGGAGGTGTTTATCAGATTTAGGAGGTCCCAGATAGAATTTTTACTACCATACAATTTGAAAATAGCCATGCTTTGATTTCTTCCTTTCTAATTTGCATTCCTTTGACCTTCTTTAGTTGTCTTATTGCTCTAGCTATAACTCCAATTACTATATTGAATAGATACAGAGAGAGTGGACAGTTTTTCTTGCCCTAATTTTAATGGAATTGCTTTAAATTTCTCTCCATTTAATTTGATGTTGGCTATTAACTTACTGTATATTGCCTTATTATGTTTTGGAATATCTCTTGTATTCCTAGTCTTTTCAAGTCTTCCCAAATACAAAGTTTCCCACATTAAAAAAAATATTACTAAAGCTTAAATCACACATATTGACTTTCACACAATGATAGTGGGAGACCTTGCATTTGGGGGATAGATGTTGGGAATTGAAACATCATCTTCGTGGATTTTTTCCTTTAATGAGTGTGCAGCATCCTTCCTCATCTTTGTTTTTAAATTAAATTTGGCTTGAAATCTATATTGTTAGATACTAAAATAGCTACACCAGCTTGCTCCTTGGAGCCTTTTGGTTGAAAAATCTGTTTCCAACCTTTTACTGTGAGATAATGTCTGTCTTTGAAATTGAAATGTTTGTCTTGTATATAGCAGAAGAATGGGTCTTGTTTTTACATTTATTCTGTTAGTTTGTTTCTTTTTATTGGGGGAATTGAGTCCATTGATATTGAGAGATATCAATGACCAATGATTCTCAATCCCTGTTTTTTTGTTGTGGTTGTAGTTAAATGTGTGTGTGTGTGTGTGTGTGTGTGTGTGTGTGTGTGTGTGTGTGTTTTCTTTCCTTATTTCTTCCTTTCTTTCTTTTTTGGTTATGCTGGTATGAGATTATTTATTACCTGTGTTTTCATGGGTGTAGTTAACCTCCTTGGGTTAGAGCTTTCTTTCTAAGGGCTGGATGACATTGTTTAAATTTGACTTTATAATGGAATATCTTGTTTTCTCTGTCTATAGTGATAGATAGTTTTCCTGGGTATATTAGTCTGAATTGGCATCTATGGTCTCTGAGTTGGCAGTACATCTTTCCAGGACTTTCTGGCTTATAGAGTCTCAATTAAGAAGTCTGGTGTGATTCTAATGGACCTGCCTTTATATGTTACTTGGTCTTTTTCTCTTGTCACTTTTAATATTCTTTCTTTTCTCTCTGTGTTTAGTATTTTGATTATTATGTGGTGAAGGGACTTTCTTTTTTGGTCCAATCTATTTGGTGTTCTGTAAGCTTCTTATAACTTTATAGGCAAGTAATTCTTTAAGTTAGGAAAATTTCTTATATGATTTTATTAAAATATTTTCTGGGACTTAATGCTGGGTATCTTTTCCTTCTTCTATTCCTATTATTTTTAATTTGATGCTTTCATGGTGTTTCAGATTTCCTGGATGTTTTGTGTTAGGAGTATTTTTAGATTTAACATTTTCTTTGACCAATTAATCAATGTCTTCTATTGTATTTCTGATGCCTGAGATTCTCTCTTCCATCTGTTGTATTCTGTTGGTGATGCTCATGTCTGTAGTTACTGTGCACTTACCTAGTCATTCTATTTCCAGAATTCTCTGCTTGTGTTTTCTATGAACATATTTGAGTAAGTGTGGTATGACTGAGCATCCTTTGGGTATATGCCCAAGAATGGTACAACTAGGTCATGTGGCAGGTTGATTGCACATTTTCTGAGGGACCACCACACTGACTTTCAAAGTGGCTGTACTAGTTTGCACTCCCACAAACAATGAAAAAGAGTTCCCTACAAGGTCTAATATTTTGAAAGTTGATATATGGCTCTAAGTTATTGGAACAGAGCTGGAAAATAATAACATGAGGCTACAAGTATAAGTAATAATCAGACATAGCCATCCTATGATGCTTTTTTGGGGAGTTGAGTGTCCCTGCTCACTGCTCAGGACTATGCAGAAGCACTAAAGCTTTAGAAAGAATTTTTAGTAAAAGAGAAAAGACATTGGATCAGTGATTCAATGTATCAGGTTAATAACTAGAATTTATCCCACCCTATTTCTTATCAGTATAATTCCTGAGTGTTGTGACACTGCATGCCAGAGCTATCCTATCTTAACTTTAGCAGTGTTGTCACAATTTTAGAGATAAATAACTGTCCTTTCACTTTAGAAGTCTATTCTGGATGTAGACAAGGCAAAATATCTATGCTGAAAATAGGCAAGAAATTTGGTATCAGGCATTTGGACAAAATCAAGAGTGAATATTCTTCATCATTGCATTTTTTGTGTCTTTTATTATCTCAAATAGCTTTGCTTTTCCAAACTCTGTCTGTACTTACTAGTTCTATAGTAAATAAAGTAAATCTTAAAAAAAAAAAAAACATCCTTTGTGTATCTCCATACAATAATGTCTCTAAAGCCTGGTAGGTTAACCATATCGAGTATCCATCTCTCCAGACATTGTATCTTGTGGGAGCCATATTTTTGCTACTCACACCTGCTCATTTTTTTTCAAGCATGAGGGGGATGAGTGAGCATTTCTAGTTTAATGAGAGGTGGAGGTACAATGAGTACAAATAGTTTATCAGTGTCCTCCTAGATTGTTAGTCCTTCACATTTTTGTTCTACTTTCTTAGTGTATATACAACAGAAAAATGGTACAAGTCATAATTACCAAACTCAGGCAAAGTAGATTTTGCATAAATTAAGATAGTTCTGTCTCTTTTCCTTTTTCCACTGAAAGTAGTAGCAATTCTTTAGAGAAGGCAGAGCATTTTATAAACTCTCCTCTGAAATCTCAGAATCTTTATCTCATAACAGAGGCAAGTTTGGGATAGGAAATAATAAAAATATTTCTTAAACACATGCTATCATCGTTCATCAGTTATTTTAGTGAAGTTTACTTTGTAATGTATTCTCTTCACTTACTAAATATCACTGGGAATGCATGATATAATTCCTGAACTATGGTTCAAAGTTTGACAGAAGTCTGCCTATAAGAACCCTTCCCCCGCCCTCTTTTTAATGCTATAATGCATAACATGTGGCTTTTTTGGCTTAAAAAGAGACCATTAGAAAGCATATTTCTTTAGTAATATGCCATAGAGAAAATGATCCTCAAGGAGCACTTTAAGATAAAGTAATCTAATTTTGTAATTATGAATAGAGAAAGAGTTCTGTGTGGTTTGCCTGATTCTATCATAATGTGATTTTCAGGGAATTGGCATAGCTTACCAACTGAGACCACAGTTATTAGATTGCTCATCTTTGGTGGGCTTTTGGTAAGATTTTAATCATGAACAACTAAAGATTGTATCAAACCAACTGAACTTGAAATCAAGCATGTCTGTGTTTCATATATTAAGTGCAATTTTAAAAAAATCATGTTTTTTTCCTATGTAAATTAATAACAACATCTTCAAGCTGCTTGTTAGTCTATTTCCCCTTCTTCTTCTTCTTTTTTTTTTTTTTTTTTCCTTGAGACAGTGTTTCCCTGTGTTGCTTTGCGCCTTTCCTGGAACTCACTTGGTAGCCCAGGCTGGCCTTGAACTCACAGAGATCTGCCTGGCTCTGCCTCCCAAGTGCTAGGATTAAAGGTGTGTGCCACCACTGCCTGGCCTATTTCCCCCTCTTAATAGTAGGGATGAAAGTAATTTTTTTCTCAGTGTGAGAAGACATTGACTTTCATGGGTTTGGATATTTGATCTTAATCCAAAAGACACTTTAGTATATTTTCATAGAATATTTACAGTTTCTGAAATGAATGTAGACTCTCTAAGATAACTGTTAAACAATTCAATATTCAAAAGACTTGTAGAATTGAAAAACGTCTTTTTTTTTTTGTAAATATCTATTTGTTGCATGAAGTAGTAAATACACAACTTAGATATTTAAGGATTCCATTTCCCTTAACAAATTCTTAGACTTAAAAATCACAGGAAAAATATATTGGAAAGCAAACCTGAGATTACATTTACCCATATTAATAAAGCAATTCATGAAGACTGATTACTTCATAATATCTGTGTCATCCTCCTCAAATTCATGTAAAGCAATGGCAGTGTTTTACATACATGTCTGTATTTTGTAACATTGTGCATATTTTCTTCACTGTAGAAACTTTCATTTTTGGGTAACAATATTTTAGCTAATAAAAGTGCAGGCAACAAAAGACATTCAGAGAAATACAAGCGAGGTAATAGGTCATATTTCCAATCAAGTCATAACTGAGAATGTCTCCCAAGCCTGAGACTTTCAAAAACATTTCAGTAAATGAAAAATTTCCTTTCCCCACATACAAATTTACCACTTTGGGATGGCTAGAAATAGCCTATTATCTGATAGATCATTTTCATGTTTCTTTGAGTGTTCAACTCTTTGAAATGCTTTTATCAAGTATATACATGTAGGCCCAAATTGCCTATTCTGGGTGAAGAACTATTTTACAACTTTTCTGAAAAATAAAATTCTTAGGACAAAAGAAATCATATGAAATTGAACAGATTTTGACCAAAGGAATACATAGCCTATACTTTATAAATTAGAAGAACTGAGTTCCTTAACTAATTTTTGAGAATGACAACTTTAGCTTAATACTACATGCAGATTTTTCCCTTTTGTTTTGTAAAATGTTATTTTAGTCAGAGTGAATGTGAGGAATTTTTTCCTATCAAGAAATTGCAGAGAACAGCTCAACTCTACATTAAATTTTTATTTTAAACTTTTCTAATTTTTGCAAAATAGCAGTAAAACATGTAAATAATTAAATAGAAGGGCCAATGACAATAATACCATGTATCTAAAGTGAAACAGCAGCAGTAGCCCTTTACCTGTCATATGATACTTTGTTCCATATCACTCATAAATATACATTTAATATAACTATATTGTAATTATATTGTATTTTTATTTATGTTATATTTATCTAATTATATTTATATATAATTATATTGAGTAGCTGTGACTTTTGCCATTTTCCTTTTTTATTATTTTTTAATTTAAATTTTGTTGAAAATTCTGGTTAACATATAATTATGTCATTTTCCTCCTTATCTGTCCTCTCACCAACTCCTCCTCCATTTAGCATCCCTGTAACTCTTCCTATGGCCCACCATTTCCTCTGAAATTGATGGCCTATATATGGTCATTATTGACACAGACACATACATATATAAATGCAACTGACTGTCCATTTAGTATGATTTGTGCATATACAATTTTGGGGATGATCACTCTGTATTGCATGAATGCTTTGACTAGTTTTAGGTCAACATGACTTTAGCTAGAGCCATTTGGGAAGATGGACTCTCAAATGACAAAATGTCTCCATAAGATTAGTCTGTAGGCAAATCTGTAGAACCATTTTTAAATAAGTGATTGATGAGGGAAGTTCATTGTGGGTGGTAACATTCCTGGTGGATATGTCCTGGATATATAAGAAATCAGGATGAACAAATCCTAGGGATCAGGGTAGTACACATTCCTCCATGGTCTCTGTATCAGTTTCTGCCTTCAGTTTCCTGCTCTGTTTGAGTAATGACTGTAGTTGGAAGATTTCCTGTGTCCTATCTGGACCCCAGTTGGGACAAATCTCTTCCATTTATGTCCTCCAAGTAAACACACAGAGGCTTATATTAATTATAACTGCTTGGCCATTAGCTCAGGCTTATTACTGACTGGCTCTCACACTTAAATTAACCTCTAATTCTTATCTATGTTTAGCCATATGTCTTGGTACCTTTCTCTAGTTCTGCCTTGTCATCTTGCTTCCTCTGTGTCTGGCTGGTGACTCCTGACTCAGCCCTTCCTTTTCCCAGAATTCTCCTGTCTGCTTGTCCCACCTATAATTCCTGTCTGGCTACTGACCAATCAGTAGTTTTATTTATCAACCCATCAAAGGAACATATATTCACAGCATACAGAATGACATCTGCACTTCCCCTTTTCTGTCTAATCAAAAAGGAAGGTTTTAACATTAACCTAGTAAAACTACATATAACAAAGCAGTTATCAAGCAAGAATTACAGTTACAATAATTAGTCTGTATTTGGCAAAATTAAAAAATATATTCTATCCTATATTTGTGAGTCTAAGGTTTCATATCTAACTTATCTTTTATCATAACCAAGGGATATTATAACTATAACTATATAGTCTTAAACCACATCAAAGATTCCAGAAGGATATAATATTACCTAAGTAAACAAGAAGAGCATTATAAGCAACTTCTAAAAAAATCTAGAATGACAGATTTACTCCTCTGCAATGTTGGAGAATCCATCTTCTGACTATAGGCCTAGAGTTTCTCAGTTGCTTCTTCTTATGTCCTGTCGAATGTCTGGTAGTCTCCTCTGTGAAACAGGAACCTGAAGAACCATCTCATCTTGCAAAGTTCAGTGGTCACCTTCCTATGGATCCTGCATGTCCAGTTTACACAACATGCTATCCATAAGTTGATGCAAGGGCACTTTTATTTTCTACAGTAGCTAACTTTTGTCACAAAGAAAGAAAACTCCATAATGAGTTTATTCAATGCCCATCATGCTCCTTGAAGTAATTGGTGCTACCAGGGGTAAACATGTCTCATTGTACAGAAAAGTCTAGGTTTTAAAAACATTCTAAATGGCATAATTTTTAGGTCTTTGAAGTGTTTGAAGATTACCTACCTAATTGAAATATATCTATGTATATCTAGAAAACTTAACTAACATGACTCTAAGTTGATTGTCATGGATGACTAATTGTTAATCTGTATTTCTTAATTATACATTACAATTTAAATGAGTTACATAAACAATACCTTAAATGGGGGTAGAAATATATATGCAGTATAACAAAATTAACTTTAAATTTGTAATAAACTAAAATTCATGGCAATGTAAAACATTTTACGCAAGTTGTTGCTCTTTAAATGTAGACTCAATAATCTACCCTCTCATCCTATCCTATTTGTCTCCTACCCCCCTTTTTTCTTTATAAAGTTATAGACTATGACCAATAAAAATTTGTAACCAGTCTCTAAAAATGGCAAATATCCATAATCCATATTTTGGGAATGTACGTACAGTTTTCTAGACTACTTCCTCCTGATTGTGGGTGATGGTTGATTTATAGGGATCCTGAGAAAATTCAAGATAATGGTCAAGCCCTGGAAAGACCGCCTATAACCTTTGTTGATAGCTACCACCTGTTAAGGTTCAGGTGGTCTGGCTTGATCAAATCTGATTCCTCTTAACCTGGAACAAATCCATAGCCTCTTGTTTCTTGTAGAAACAAAAGCAGAGCCTCTTTTCCAAAGCAACATATCCCTTTGAAGTTAAAATACTTTAAAAATGCATATATTGATTTAATTTAGCAGCTCTTCTAATCAAATGTCTCTCTTCAGTCAAAAATCCCAAAGAACCAGGCATGATGGTGCATGCCTTTAATCCTGACACTCAGGAGGCAGAGCCAGGAGAATCTCTGTGAGTTCAAGGCCAGCATGGTCTACAGAGTGAGATCCAGGACAGTAAGATTCAGGGCAGGCACCAAGACTACACAGAGATATCTCATCTCAAAAAACAAACAAACAAAAACATCCCAAAGACAATATAATCCAGACTGTGGGTAATTTCATCTTGATGTGGCTTATTTTTTATATTACATTTATTGTCTCTTTAAAGACTTTAATTTTTGAAACTGTTTCTTTGTATAACTGTTTATATTAATTTTCTTCTCTCTTCTGAGCCTAGATACATTTTTATACACACTGTAAAGCATTTAAAGTCTCATTCCATCTGAATCTGCCTTATTGTGAATCTATTGCTTTAAACTGCAGTGGCTAGTACTGAAACAGCAGTCTTGACAGCTGACTCTGCTCATCTCAGCTTTTCAACATGGCAGAGGTAATTCACAGCCAGCTCTGGGAGCCATGCTCTCTGCTGACTCTGGGAGGCAGTGGGTCTATGCCTTTATCAAAGCAACATGTTCAGGAATGTATTTCTTTTTATCTGTACTAGCAAAAGCTAAATCCACTACACAGCACACTTCACAATTTGGGGAAATGTCTGTGTAACTTGGCAGGAATCTGCCATGATATAGCTTAAGCTTGCATGCTGTGAACCCACCATACTGTAGCTCATGGCTTGCCCAAGACACAACAAGGAAGTTGTTTTTAGTTCCATTTTAGAATCCCTTATTATGTTCTTTCACGTTTTAGGTGGAAACTCTTGCCACCACATCTTGGTGTTATTTTTAGTTGGATGTTTCTTGTGTCCCACCAAGCCCCCACAGTCCTGTGGCCCACTTATAGAATAATCACTCAGAATCTTATATTAATTACAACTGCTTGGCCATTAGCTCAGGCTTATTACTGACTAGCTCTTACACTGAAACTAACCCCTAATTCTTATCTATGTTCAGCCATGTCACTTGGTACCTTTTCTCAGTTCTTACTTGTCATTTTGCTTCCTCTGTGTCTGGCTGGCAACTACTGACTCAGCCCTTCCTCTTCCCAGAATTCTTCTCATCTGTTTGCCCCACCTAAACTTCCTACCTGGCTACTGGCCAATCAGTGTTTTATTTATCATCCAATCAGAGCAACACATATTCACAGCATACAGAATGACATCCCACAGCAAAAGACCCTGTATAACTTCAAGAACTGAGTTTTATCTGAGAAATGGAAGTTGAAATAAACCCTTTCCTACCCTAGTTATGGTCATGAAGTTTTACCACAGCAGTGGAAATCCTAAGGCAATAAACAATCAGCGGCTTCATCTTTGGGAAGAAATGGTTTTCCCCTTCTCAGTAGTCATTATATGGCTATTTCTTTGTCAAGAGGTGGAATCACGATTCCCTCATTCTGCATTAGCATGTCTATGATCTTATCATTGTTAAGGTCTTGCTTAGGCATCTAAATCTTTGTAGTATCATGGACAAACATTTTCTTTAATTTCTAGGACACAATATCACAGCTGACTCTCTGGTCCTCTGGCTCTTATAATCTTTCTGGCCCTCTCCATGTTCCCTGAATCTTTGGTGCAAGAGTTGTGCTATAGATGTATCAACTGGGGCTAAGCTCCAAACAGTCCATTTGGTTTTCTGCAGTGCTCTTCATTTGCTGTAAATAGAAGCTTATTTGATGATGGGAGAGCTACACTAATCTTTGGGTATTAGGATAAGTTTTAGAATGTAGTCAGAAATTATGTAGGTCTAATAAAGTTAAGATAGTAGGTTTTCTTCTAAGATCCGTGGCCCTACTAGCTCCTGGTAGTTGTCTAAATTTCTACTACTAGGCATGACCTCCTTCTTACTGAGTGGCGCTTTGGTCTAATTAGACAACTGTTAGCTACCATAAAGATACTCATGTGTGCTACTATTTTAGCTTCAGAGGTAGCTTGCCAAGCTGGTAATTGTTATAATTCATTGGCATCACAAAGGCCATAGTTATCTAATAAAACCTGTAGTAACAGATATGGGAAACCTCCATTTGAGTTGTTTGTTATGTACTCCAAATTACTCTGAAAACAATACAGGGTTTGTTTTTGCCCTTCATTTCCTCTTAGAAGTTGAAGGTAAGTCTCTATGGCTGAAGACAATCTATACTTCAGACACAGACCTAAGAAGACTTACTCTGGATCTAACCTTAAAAGCCACCTTCTTGTGGTCCAGATCTCATAATACCAGCAATTATTATGTACACTGTTAAGGGAGGGAAACAATCAAAAGTCCAATACAGCTATGATGCCAATGAACTTTTTAATTTTATTTTTAAAATTTCTCTTGTGATTGGATATGTCAAAGTAGTATTAAATTCATCCTTTAAAAGCTTAACCACTTTAAAACTTCAGTGATAATTAAAATTACTATGTTTCAAGTCCCCCAAATCTTTATGCAAGATTATGTCAAAGACTAACATTTCAAATGTATATTAAAAATACCAGTAAAACCAGTGGTTCTCAAAACTTACTATTATTCTTCTTTAAGAAAGACTACCTGCTAGATGAATTTGGTTTTGGTTTTGATAAGTAAGTACTTCAGTTGGAAAAAATTGTAAGAAAAAATTGCTATGTAAAATTTTCAAGAGGGCATGTGTTTCTAATATATGGTGAATGATTAGGGGTGAGATATGTCAGTGGTCTACCCAGTGCAAATCTTAATGTTTTAACATGTCTGGGAGTAGCTTCTGAGTTAAGCTGGAGCTTGTGTCTACTTCTCCCTGGGATCCTATTTAGCACAGACCTGTGATGGCCATTTACATGTTTCCACAGTCTCTTTGATTTCATGTGTATGTGTTTGTCCTGCTGTGTTTTTAGACCTGTTTCCTTGGTGTTCTCCATCTCTGGTTCTTCCAATCATTCTACCTGCTCTTCCACAGAGTTCCCTGAGCCCTGAGTGGAGAGATTTGAAATTTCCCATTTTAGACTGAGTGTTCCAAGGTTCCTCACTATTTGCACATTGTTCTTCTATGGGTCTGTATTTGGTCCCAACTAATTTAGGAGGCATCTTCTCTAATGATGGCTGAGCAAAACACTGATTTACTAGTATAACAGAATGTCCTTAGTAGTTATTTTATTGCTGCATTCCCTTATCAGAACAGTGTTTGATTTTCCCCGAAGTCTGTGGCTTATCTAACCTCAGGTTCTTGGCTGCCCTAGCGCTGTTGGAGATAGGTTTCATTCATGTAGTGGACTTAAGCCTAGTCATATATTAGTGGTTACTCACACATGCTTTTAGTCACTATTACACTAGCACAACTTACAGGCAGGCCACTATTGTAGATTAAAGGTTTTGTAGTTGGCTTGGTGTTAATTTTCTACATTGGTAGCATATAGAATACTGTCCAGTACTGTGAACATTAGTCCATACATGTAAAGGTTCCAAGTAGGCATTAGTTTGAGTTCTTCATGTTATATGAGTTTGTAGGCCTTATTTTTGGCAATGTTGTCTTACATCAGTTTATGGAGAGCAATAAATATAATTGGTAAAAGCCTGCATTGTTAGATGATTCCCAAGTGGTAGCTCTGGCAAACCTCTAGATTCAAGTCTTTCCCATTACTGGAAGCTTTATTTGGTGACTAGAAATATTTAATTGGAGCTTGGTATCCACTGTTATTTAGTGATTTCATTTGGATCACACACGTGTGTGTGTGTGTGTGTGTGTGTGTGTGTGTGTGTATGTGTGACAGGAGGATAAAGGCACAAGGAGACAAGGAGGCAAGGAAGGGAATATGAGAATGGACAGCTGAAACTAAGGGTCATTTGAGTTGTATGGAAAACTAATACAGAAAAATCTTCTTAATGTACATATTAAACTAATGTATATATCACACATATATGTATATATATATATATATACATGCACACACATATATATATACATATATATATACATGCACACACATATATACATATACATACATACATATACATATACACATACACACACATATATATATATATATATATAATTTTCCCAGCCAGGTGGTGGTGGCACACACCTTTAATCCCAGCACTAACAAGGCTGAGCCAGGTGAATCTCTGTGAGTTCGAGGCCAGGCTAATCTACAGAACGAGATCCAGGACAGGCACCAAACTATACAGAGAGACCCTATCTTGAAAAACCACATATACATTTCTCTCTTCTTTTTCATCTTCCTCTTCCATATCCTCTACATCAATGAGGTATCATCTGTGTTTTTTATCTTAGCCATTCTGACAGATGTAAGATGGAATCTCAGAGTTGTTTTGATTTGCATTACTTAAGGACACCAGAAAATTTGAAGGGGGGATGAATGGAACTTGAAAAAAATCATCCTGAATGAAGTAACCCAGACCCAAAAAGACAAACATGGTATGTACTCACTCATATGTGGATATTTGGTGTAAAATAAAAGATAACTGTTACAGTCCAATGATCCAGAGACTGTAACAATGATGGTTAATGGAGCCACACAGATCTCCCTGGGAAGGGGAACTAGAAGAGATTTTGTGAGTTGACTGAGGACATGTAGGGATGGAAACATAAGTGATTAGGTTGGTAGGGCAAGGAGTGAGTGAGCACTGGTGGGAACTGCTAAGAAAGCTCACTTCAGGTCCAGTGGAATCCTGGTGCTGAAGAATCTACCAGGAGTCTATGGGGAGGACCCCAGCTTAGACTCCTAGCAATAGTGGATAAGTAGCCTGAACTGGCATCTGCCATGACTAGATTGGTACCTTGCCCAATTGTCATCAGAGAGGCTCCAACCATCAACTGATGAAGGCAGAGACCCACACAAACACTAGGCAGTGTTCAGGAATCCTGCAGTGGAGGAGGAGGAGAAAAGAGTGTGGATGCCAGAGGCATAAAGGACACTATGGGAAGGCTTACACAATCAACTAATCTGGGGTCACAGGGGCTCACAGAGATTGAATGGACAACCAGGGAGACTGCATGGGACTGACCTATGCATTCTTCATATATGTTACAGGTGTGTATCTTTGTCCTTTTGTGGGACTCCTAAAAGTGGGAACAGGAGCTGTCTCTTACTCCTTTACTGCCTTTTGAAACCCTACTCCTCACACTGGGTCACCTTGCCCAGCCTTAATACATGCAGAGGTGTTTAGTCTTACTGCAACTTGATATGTCACGTTTTATTGATACTCATGGGAGAAATGCCTCTTCTAAACAGAGAAGGAATAGGAGGGGATTGTGGAGTAGGAAAGAGGCTGGGGGAGGAAGTGGGAGGGGAGGATACAGGTAGGAGGCTAGAGCCAGGATGTAAATAGATGACTGAAAGAAAGAAAGAAAGAAAGAAAGAAAGAAAGAAAGAAGAGTGGGAGGGAGGGAGGAAGGAAGGAAAGAAGAAAGAAAGAAAGAAAGAAAGAAAGAAAGGAAGGAAGAGGGGAAGAATGGAATAAAGGAAGGAAAGAAGGAAGAAAAATGTTTTATATTCCCTAGTTATCAAAAAAAATGTAAATCAAAACTACTTGGAGAGATCACCTCCCATTAGTTAGAATAGCTAAGATCAGTAAAGCAAGTGACAGCTCACACAATCATGGGTGAATGTGGAGTAGTGGTACATTTGTCCATCACTGGAGGGTACACAAACTTATGTAGACACCATGGAAATCAATGTGGTGGTTCCTCAGTTAGCTGGGAACAGCTCTACCTCAAGATCCAGCTATATTACTCTTGAGCATATAACAAAATGGCACTTTACCATACAACAGAAGCACTTGCTCAACCATGTTCAATGGTGCTTTATTTATAATAGCCAGATTTAGAAACAGTCTTTGGTGTAGAATATTATTTTAAGATGTGTTTCATTTGTTTGTACTATGGAACATTTGTTTAATGATGCAAAGATGTGTTGCATTGTTTTATATTGCATTTGTTTAACTCTGTGAAGCTGTATTACTTTGCCTGTCTAAAGTATATGATGGTCTAATAAAGAGCTGAACAGCCAATAGCAAGGCAGGAGAAAGGATAGGTGGGGCTGGCAGACAGAGAGTATATTTTATATATGCTGAGAAATCAGGTGTGGTAGGGAGAAGAAAGAGCAAGAGAACAAGTAAAGGAGGATGTTAGTGGCCAGTCATCTAGCTACAAAGCCAACCACAGAGCGATAGTGAAGATAAGATATACAAAAGTAAGAAAAGGAAAGAGCCCAGAAGCAAAAGGTATGTGGGATAATTTAAAGTTATGAAAAGCTGGCAAGAAACAAGCCAAGCTAAGGCCAGACATTTATAATTAATAATAAGGCTCTGTGTGTGATTTATTTGGGAGCTGGAAGGTGCCCCGCTAAAATAACAAAGCCAAAATAGAAAGAGTAAAAAACAACATCTTTCCTTTAACAGATGAATGGATAAAGAAAGTATGATATATCTACATTATGAAATAATTCCCAGTTGTTAAAAATAATGAAATTTGTATATAAATGGATGGATCTAGAAAAAAAAATGATCCTGACTGAGATAACCCAGACACTGAAAGACAAATATAGTATGCATTCACCTATATGTGGATATTAGCTCTTAAGTGTTTGATCAGATAATTACAAGTCATATAAGCACAGATGTTAAGTATAGATAGAGTAAGGGACTAAGAGAAACTACTGGACCTAGGAAGGGAAAATAGCATAGATAGTTAAGGATAGATTAGGTATACTGAAGCAGGAAGATCAAAAGGAAAAAGGAGAGAGAAATTTATATGTGGTTTTTCAAGATAGGGTCTCTCTGTATAGTTTTGGTGCCTGTCCTGGATCTCACTTTGTAGATCAGCCTGGCCTCGAACTCACAGAGATCCACCTGGCTCTGCATTTTGCTAAAGATGCAAATAAATGTAGTGGTAGCTATCAGAAAAAAGAACGGCTGATATTTTTCTTTAAGTTGATCAACTATGAAAATAATGAAGAAGGCAAATAACATAAACAATGGGGATGGTTTATGGTTATATGTCTAAGTAGAGTTAACTAAGTTGTTGACTAATACACAGCTTGGGCAACAAGCATTTAGAGAAATGCTGTTGAAGTCATTCTGTTGTGAGCTCTGGTAGATGGAGGATACAATGGTAGATGTCTGTAGACATTCTCCCTCCATTGCTAGAGGAAAAGTGAGGATGAAAATAGTAGTTTGGAGACAGGTAGATAAAGTATTAATAGTTATTAATTAAGAAGGATAACTGAGTTAGGAACAAATCTTATAACTGATTGAAAAACTAAGTTAGAATATTGGGAAAATATCTACTAGTCAATGAAGATCCATTGTTGAGATAAGAAAGCTGTAATAAGCCTAAATACTTGGGAATCAAGTGTTGTGTGCTATTTGGCTTGTGTTCTGACAAATAAAGCTTGCTTGAAGTCAAAGGGTGGAGTTAGCCACTAGTTAACCACAGAGGTTTAGAAGACTAGAAAGAGAGGGCAGGAAGTGATAAGGTGGGGCAAAGAGAGGATCTTAGCCCTTTTGGACTGGAGGAACAGAAGAAAGAAGTGACTGTGGCTGCTCTCTTGCTTCTCTGATCTTTCTGGGTTTTACCCTGATATCTGACTCCTTATCTTATTGATAAGAATATTGGAATTATGCATCAATCAAGTCCCTTATGACTGTTATGTATGGTCCTCTGGTAGTGCAAGGCACATGCCAATCATCCTTTTAAGGTAACCACTTGTGGTGATTTTTAATTGTGCTGAAATGTGATTTTATTTTTCTGTTAATAAATAAAGTTTGCCTGGAGATCAGAGGTCACTAGCAGAGAGCCAGGAATAGAAGTCAGGAGGTGGTAGCCCATGACCTTAATCTGATCACATGCAGGCAGAGTCTCTGTGTGGTCAAGGAAACAGCCAAGTGTGGTGACCCTTGAGTCTTTGGGTTTTTTTGTTTGTGTGTTTGTTTGTTTGTTTGTTCTTCAGAGCTGAGGACTGAACCCAGGGCTTTGCGCTTGCTAGGCAAGTGCTCTACCACTGAGCTAAATCCCCAACCCTGGTGACCCTTGAGTCTTTAATCCCAGTATCAACTACAGAGACCAGGAGGTCTGTACAGACAGTGACGAGGAAGTCATGTGGCTGGGCTTGAGCCAATGAGAAGGATATTGGTGAAATTATTAAGGCCACTCCACGTAGTTAAAAGGGAGGTTTATTTTGTGGGCTAACTTACAAATGAAGGGGTAGGTTGCAGGGTCTGGCAAAGGTATGGCGCAGTCTGGCTGTGTTCTCTGGAGAACTCTGCTTGGTCTACCTCCAGCGTCCAGGGTCCCAGAACCAAAAGCCGAAAACTCCAACTACAGAAGGCAGAACAGGAAAGCAATAAAATGCAAGACACACAGGAAGAAGGTCTCTCTCTCTCTCTCTCTCTCTCTCTCTCTCTCTCTCTCTCAGGGGAGTGATAAGCTAAAGGTAGTCGTGGCTCTTGCTCTGATCTCTTAGGCTTTAACACTGTATTTGGCTGTCTGTTTCTTATTTAATAAGACCATTTAGAAATCTGTCTACAACCACCCTTCTCGTGTGTGTATGTGTGTGTGTGTGTTTGTGTGTGTGTGTGATCATATATATATAACTTTTTTAACCTACAATTTTTCTTCCATAAGTCTCTCTAGATGGCAGATACTTGTTTGTGCAGACACACCTTCATCATCCATCTGTAACACAATGACAGCAGCAGTTTATAGGGCCAAGCCAGCTTCATAAGTCTGGCCACTTTTCTGATTTATTCAGCAAAGCATAACTTTTCTTTCTTTTCTTCCTCTCTTTGTTCTAAGCATGTTTTCCCTGGTACTTTGGGATTCCTTAAACATTCTCTAAAGCTCCTCTCCCAGGTGTATTATTGCTTGTCCCTCATGTGGCTGGCTGACCTCCATGGCAGCTTAACTCAAATGGCATGGATTTAAAATTTTTTTGCCTTCTCTTTTTTCTTGTTTCTAGGCAGTTGCTGAAATTTCTAGCTTTCCAGCCTTGAGTTTGTTTTTGTTTGTTTGCTTTTTTCTGTAAAGTTATTGTTCTTGATCTTCACTTTGAGTATTCTGTTAAATTATTGTTCTTGATCTTCACTTTGAGTATTCTGTTAAATTTTCCTATTAATGAGACAAAGAACCCAAGAGAGGACCCTAGTTTTCCTGGTATCATCTTGCAATTGGAAAGGGACTCCTGAAATTTTCTGGCAACATTTGGTGGCACAGAGGGGAATGTTAAAGAAACTCTTCTGAGGATACAATGGTGAACCTTAGGTTAGCATGTTTATCCTTCTGCCTTAATTTGGAGCTCTAAGCTCCTTAACTGGTAGTCAGCCTCTCTTCCAAGCTTCTCTGGATGAACAGTGGTGTGTGGAGTGTATATGCAATGCTCTTTTCCTTGGGTTATGTTTTCAATATCTATGGCTATTGGCCATGCTTTGGAAGCAAAACAGTGCTATCCCTATCTTCTCTCCTGGAACAACAGGATTACCTCTTCTTTCCTTCAACACTGCAGATCCTAAAGAGAACCTGGAAGACTTTGGATCAGGTTTTCTAATTGGGTAGCAGTGCCACGTAAGGTTAATACAGTTGTAAAACAGGATTCCCTATTTTTAACAAGTTGGTATCTACAATACTTAAACTTCTGCTGGTACAGAGGCACAGATCTGTCTGATCTCACTTGAATAGAACAAAATGGCACCAAAATTACTTTCTCTTTCCTAGTTTCTCTGCATGCTGTCCACCTGGGTATTGTACACACCATCCCTTCTCTTCCACTACTTTATCTTCTTTTACCAACAACAGCTTATACCTAGGACCATAGGGCAAAGCAAAACACGATGCAGATGGCTTCTTTTGGTGAAACCAGCTACAATTATGGTAATGCATATAGCCTCTCCTTTTTGGTTTGAGAACTATGTTTCTTTGTTTTGGGATTTTAGGCTATTTTGTTGTTTCTATGCAGGATGCTGGCACTGTGATCTCTGATAGGGTCTAATGTTATTTTTTGCCTGGAATTTCTAAGCCTGTTTTTCCCTAGCTACTATAGTGTATTATTTACCCTTTGAAGACTCCTTTATTCCACATTGGTGTCTGCTTTTGTTTCTGCACTATTGCACCATGGATCCCTTGCTTTTGTTGTCCTTTCTAGTTACAGTGATATAGAAAGGATAAGGAAAGTGAGAATTCTAATACTGCCTCTTTCTAAGTTCTTTTATATCTTGTTTTCTGTGCTCAGTATTCTCACAATTATTTTAATTTAAATCAAAGTTATATATGATATATCACACTGTATCTATCTTAATTTAGGGAGCTGATAGTCCTCTTTAATTGGAAAATTCACCCTGAATAATAAGATGCAAGGTTCCTATCTTGATTAAGGAATATAATACAGACTGACACATTACTAATTGAGAAAGAGAACCATTCAGAATTTTTAAAGACAATATAGTGGTTCAATACACAAAGGAGCCAAGGTCCTTATGTAATAACTAGAGAGAGGTTGGTTGCCATCCTTCACATTTAAACCATAGTTTTGTTTTTGTTTGCTTGTTTGCTGTTTTTGTGGTGAGTTCTGCAAAGACACTAAGATTAACCAGGAAAAAAAGAAGAAATAATTCATCAAGGTCACAGGGTTTAGTGTAATGGAGAATCAGGTTAGTAAGATTAAATAAGCTTCCCCTTTCCTTGTTATTTCTGGTGAGGAAGGACAAGATACTGGCCACTCAGTTCTCTTTGGTGACTTAATTGACAGGCCTCTCCTTTTCTTATTCATTCAAAGGGAAGGGAAGAATAAGGAAAAATGCCAGAGGATGCTCTGGAGGAAAAAAATCTAACAAAAGAGATTTGTAATACATTCCAATACATATTGTACTTGTCCTACTGTGGGGAACCATTGCATTGTATCGGTGTTTCCTCCCTTAAAGGGGGAAATATATAATAATTTTCTATATCCAGTCCTTATCTAAAATTAGAACTAGATTGTCATGAGAAATAACTGTCAGAATATTATATAGCCTACAAACTTGATCTCTTTACATGAGGGAAGATAGTGGTAAGTTTCAGGTTTTGGTCTCTTTTTGCAAGCATTCACTGATTGTGGATATGGCCTTTAAATCAGTTTGTCATTGGAAAGAATAGACAGGAGTGATATCAGGGTAGACATTGGTAAAAGAAAATGTTTTTGTAGGTTTGATCCATTTTAATCATGGATGCTGGCTGTCACTCATAGGGACCATGTAAAGTTTAAAGATATCAGGGGTTGACTTTTTAAATTCATGTTTTCTGTCTCTGGTACCACTTTGAAAAGAAAAAAAGAATGTTTTCTTCTCCCTGCTAATCCTCATTTCCAATACATAAGTTTAAAGTGATGGCTAATCTTTGTTATCTACTGGAAAGAGATATGCTCAACTGAAGAATTACTTCCAACAACGTGGCCTATGGCATGTCCTTGAAGTAGTATTTTCTTAGTTGCTAACTAACATCCCCAGGCAGAAGGGCCGTATATGAACCTTTGAACAAGCCAGTAAGAAATATTACCCAGAGGTTCTTCCTTCACTCTCCTGCTTGGAATTCCTGCCTTGGCTTCCATTGATGATGGATTGTAACCTGTAAGAAGAAATGAACCCCTTCCTCCCCAAGCTGTTTTTGGTCTTGATGCTTATCATAGCAGTAGACAAACAAACTGTATTTAACATTCAACTCAAAGACTCATCTAGACAAATCTATGCAAATTATTGGGAAAACAGGTTACTTGGGTGCAGCCTGTTTACACTGTACTCAACAGCAAGTCTCGTATCCAGCATACACCAGAGGATCAAATGCCTTTTATGTATATGATATATTGGTAGTTTTTAATGTGTTATTTGAGCACACTGAAAAATTAACTCTGGAAGTTCCTTCCACCTAAAACCCAAACATGTTCGTGTCAAAATATCTTCCAAAAATGTTCTGTTCTGAGTCGGGCTGCCCACCCCCCAACTCTGATAAGGAAAAAGGATGGCAACAAAACAGCCTTAAGAGGAAAGGTCCTAAGTGGTAAAATACTTTCAAAACTGGTTAGTATTGTTTATCTCATGATACAGATGCCAATAGTGGAAACAGCTAATGGGATCCTAATCTATGAAGAGGGCAGAAAGAGTCCTCTGCCTAGAAAAGCTCAATTAAACTACAGCATCACTCTTTTAATGGGGAATACTCAGTTGGTTTCTTTTGGATGTTAAAACATCAATTTGATGATTTTCTTTTTTGCTATATATCTTCAACTTCTCACTCGTTCAAAAATCAAATCACAACTATGGTAGACCATTTGATTGACTACACAGTTTCTATAGGCTTTGTTTGGGAACTTTAAAAGTCTCATAGTTTAGCAGTATGTATACAGGTAATATTAATTGATTCCATTATGTTATGCATGTGGTTTAGATTTCATCTTGAAAGAAAATGGTATGTTTACTTGTTAATGTTATTGTATCTCATGGTATTATGAAAAGATTGAAGGGAAACTGTAAGTAGGAAAAAGAAATGTTAGAAGAATTCAAGAATGAAAATATTCTTAGTTAAAAAAAGGGGGGATAAGTGTATGAAGATTAATTTGTCTAGATGTCCTTCCAGATTGTGAAACAAAACTGAAAACATAAGCCAGTTATAAAGGCATGAGTATATTATAGAAGACAAGTCAAAGATCACACTTAGAGATAATATATATGATCTTAAAGCACATAAGGTCAAAGGTTGATACATTAATATAAAAATTTTCTTAAATCCATAGAGTTCTTTTGAGTTATTAATCATTTCATTGTAACAGTTGCATGTTCTGACTTACAATAACAAAATACATGTCTAATCAAGGTTCATTTAAAAGTGACTTTTTTCCCTTGCAGGCATCATCTAAATGTTACACAATAGTTAAAATTACCCTACTGGTGTAACTGAGGGTCTGAGATGTTCAGCTACACTTAGAGCCTTTGACATGGTCAAAGGGATTAAAAACAATGATATTTTAAGCCTTGCTTTCCAAGGTCACCTGAGTCCCAACAAACAATGGGGTGTCTCTCAAAATGTTCTGCAGCACTGGTGAGTCATGTTTCTTCTTCAGGAAAGTCATGAACATGTCACTGGTTGGAATCTAACAGTCTAGGCTAGTAGAAAATGTTGGCACAGAAGAAAATGTTCCAAATATCTCTAACTGTAGCCATAGTCAGACAGAGCTTCTGACTTAATGCCCCAAGTTGAAACTTCTGAGAAGAAATAACAAATGCTCAATGAAACCTAGGCTCCCCCCAAACCCAAGTGACCCTTGAGGATCATATCCTCTACTGGTCCTGAGGGGAAAGAAAAGTTAATTTTGGCCACCTGCATGGCCATAAGCAACAAGCCAACATATTTACCAAAGTGTAACCAAAGACTGATGTGATAGATATGTTTTTTAACAGTTCAATGTATCACATTTTCCCCCAAATAGACTTAAATCTACATGAGGTATTATTTAGACAACTATTTCTCCCTAATGATTTTTTTCTTAAAATGAAATATTGTCCAGATATATGACATTATGACCCTGATTCAATTCAACACTGCAGTGTCTATTTTCAGGCCAGAAAAACAGATCCACTATTTTTTCAACCTAAAAGGTCAAATTATGGTTAAATTTCTCCTCTTTCTCCCTCTCTAGAAACCACCTGGGAAGGACCTCACACTGTGATTCTAGCTACCCCCACAGAAATCAAAGTTCCTCAAAACAGATCCTGAGTTCATCACTCTCAAATTCAGCCTTAGAGACCGAAAGAAAAGTGAAGTCAATGGAAGGAGGCTCTGTGAGCCCATTACAACATTCTACCCCACTTTAATGAAGGAGACTCTGTGAGCCCATTACAGCATTCTACCCCACTTTAATGAAGGAGGCTCTGTGAGCCCATTACAGCATTCTACCCCACTTTAATGGAAGGAGGCTCTGTGAGCTCATTACAACATGCTAACCAACTTTAATGGAAGGATGCTCTGTGAGCCCATTACAACATCCTAACCGATTTTGACTTGAAATTTTTCCAAAACATCCTCTCTTCTGGTTTCACTGACTCCTAACTTAGGACATGCAATGCTGATGACTCTTGCTTTTCTTTCTCCCTCACCTTACTAGCCAGGAGTTAGTCAAGGACTTCCTTTCTTCCCTGACTGTTGTATAACAGTAAGTCCAGTTTCCTCCCTAAAGTTGACTGTTCTACCAAAGCAATCTCAAATTCCTAATTGTGATTAGAGTTACTTCTCCAGGGGGATAAGGATGATAAGAACAGGAGATGCAAGTTAGCCAGGCAGCTCAGGGCAGGACCCCAAATCAGCAGGGCCAGAGCTGTGTTTGGCTCTCTGGTCAGGAATGGAAGAAGGGAGACCTGGTTTCTCTCATACCTCTTTATACTTCCCCACCTCCAGTCTCTGCCCCCACCCCTGCAACCCTCCTTCCATCCCCTCCTCCCACAAGATAAGGTCCCCTATTGGGAGTCAGCAAAGCCTGGTTCGTTCAGTTGAGGAAGGACTAATCCCCTTCCTCCTGCATCAAGGCTGTGCAAGGTATCCCACTGTAGTGGATAGCCATCCCAGCATTGGCCTGGAAGTTCCAACCCCCATTGAGGCTTCGGTAATGGTCATGCCCACAAGGCAGGGCAGAGAAGGAAGCGGAAGACAGAGGATGGAGAGGATCTCTCTCTCTTGGTTCCGGGACCCTGGACGCTGGAGGTAGACCAAGCAGAGTTCTCCAGAGAACACCGCCAGACTGCGCTATACCTTTGCCAGACCCTGCAACCTACCCCTTCATTTGTAAGTTACCCCACAAAATAAACCTCCCTTTTAACTACATGGAGTGGCCTTAATAATTTCACCAATATCTGGCTCCCAACATGGGGCACGAACCCACAACCCTGGGATTAAGAGTCCCATGCTCTACCGACTGAGCTAGCCCAACATGTTGGCAAGAGTTTCCACCTAAAACCTCTAAAACAGAGCTAAAAACAGCTTCCTAGTTGTCTCTCTCAAGTTAGAGGCAGCCTGCTGGTTTGAGCTACTATGGCGGGTTCCTGGCATTTGCGTCTGACCTGCAGTGTGGCAGGAATGAGGAGTCTACAAGCGACACTTTACTCTGCTGCATGGTGGATTTAGCCTTCACAAATTAAAAAAAAAAAAAAAGAGGGGGGGGGTTTCTAGGCTAAATGCTGCTTTGATAGAACTGCTTCTGATAGTTGATGGTACACATGACTCCAGACCCAGAGCTGGTGGTAAACTGTACCACAGCCATGTTGGGAAGCTGAGGTGGGCGGAACCAGCAGCCACAGTGGTGTTTCAATCTTACAAAGATGGATATTACACAGAGAATCTGGTTTGTCTTGTCTTTGGGACTTTTAACTGCAGAAAAAGATTTGATCGTAAAAGCTGTTGAGTTAAATAAATATGTAAATTTTAAAGGTAACTTGACTTCAAAATTTGGATATAAGGATATGTTGCTTTGGAAAAGAGTCTCTGCTTTTGTTTCCACAGAAAGCCAGAGGCTATGGATTTGTTCCAGATTAAGATACATCAGGTTTGATCAGCCAATACCCCCTGAAAGGTCTCTGATGACACCATGGCCCAGATGAACCAACATCCAGAATGCTTTCAAGGCAAGTGGCTCAGAGGTTCACCCTAATGGACTACTCCATAATCCTAAAATTTTCTTTGTATCCCCATAAGATACAGCGTCCCCCTCCAGCAGGAAGTAGTAAGAGAAACTATGCCCACATTCCCAAAATTATCAAGCTGGCTTTGGAGATGGAATTGGCTCACTCCTTCTCTAAACCCAGACATATTGCTAAAAGAAAAGGTTAAGAGATTCTTGTGTCCCAAATCAGAAGAGCCCTCTGGTGTGGGACAGAGAAAAACCAATATTTTTATTTTAAGCAGGTTGATTATAAATGTGATCTCTTTCTAAAGAAAAAGAGGGCATATGATATAGATATAATAGGATAAAAGGGTAGATTAAGGAACTTACTTCTAAAGAGCAACAACTTGTTTAAAATGTTTTACATTGGTATAGATTTTAGTCTATTGATACAAACTTAAAGTTAATTTTGTTATACTGTGTGCATATTTCTACTCTTGTTTAAGATATTATGTTTTTACAGCTCATTTAAAATTGTAATGGATAATTAAAAATAGATTAATAACTGATCATCTATGATAATCATACTCGTAGCCATGTTAGTTAAGTCTTCTAGGTATACACAGAGATATTTCAGATAGACAGGTAATCTCCAAACACTTCAAAGGTCTACAGAATATGGCATTTAAAATATTTTTAAAAATTTGACTTTCTGGACAGTGAGACATGTCTGCTTCTGGCAGCACCGATTTACTTCAGAGAAGAAGATGGGCATTGAAGACACTTCATATCTTATCTTCACCTTGGCAAAAATAGCCATTTGGGCAAGAAACTGTTCTTGCCTGGACTGCTCGATCAACTGGACATGCAGGACCCATAGAAAGGTGACCACTGAACTTTGCTTGACAAAATGGTCCTTCAGGTTCCTGCTTCACAGAGGAAACTGCCAGACATTCTACAGGACACTGAGAGAGGTGACCGAGAGACTCTAGCCCTGTGGGCTGAAGACAAATGCCCCAACTTTACAAAGGAATATTAGGTGACTGTCCAGGCTGCCAGCTGTCTCTGTCTACCCTGCAAGACTCCCGAAAAATGCTTGCATACTTCTCCCGGTTCTCAGGTAATATTATATCCTTCTGAGGTCTTTGATGTGGTTGAAGGCTAGATAGTTATAATTTCCTCAGTTATGATAAAAGATAAGTTAGATATAAAAACCTCATACTCATGAATATAAGATAGATAGGATATCTTCTTTAATATTGTAACTGTAATTCTTGCTTGACAATTGTTTTGTTATATGTAATTGTACTATGTAAAAGTTAAAACCTTCCTTTAAAAAAAAAGAAAAGGGGAAGTGCTGTGGATATCGCTCTGTGTAAATAAAGTTCTGATTGGCCAGTGGCCAGGCAGGAAGTATAGGCGGGACAAGAGAGAAGAGAATTCTGGGAGGTGGAAGGCTGGATGGAGAAAGACACCACCAGCCGCTGCGATGACAAGATGTAAGGTACTGGTAAGCCACGAGCCACGTGGCAAAGTATAGATAAATAGAAATGGATTAACTTAAGATAGAAGAAGTAGATAACAAGAAGCCTGCCACGGCAATATAGTTTGTAAGCAATATAAGTTTCTGTGTGTTTACTTGTTTGGGTCTCAGTGGCTGTGGGACTGGCGGGTAAGAGAGATTTGTCCTGACTGGGCCAGGCAGGAAAACTCTAACTACACAGGTTTGATTGTTTGTATAGTCTGTTCACATAGATTGTGTTGTATCATCCAATCAGAGGTTGCATAATATCCACTGTATCTTTGCATTTTCAGCCATTTATCATCATTGTCTATATTTGTTGTTAGGTGAAATAATAACACTGTAAAATCACCAAATGAACTACTTTCTCACCCTACAATATAGTTATTTTAGACAAAGAGATCCTCCTACGTGTGTGTGTGTGTGTGTGTGTGTGTGTGTGTGTGCTAATAGAAATGGAAAGCTTTATATTTGCTACACAAGAACTCTCCCACTGAGTTACAACCCCAAATCCAAAAGAATTATCTTCATTCTTTTTTATTTATGAAATATTGAAAAATAATGAATTGCTTCCCCAGCATCATTGTCACTCTCCTATCAGCATTGGATTTGGAGTCACTATAGGCCCATACATGTGAAAAACCATAAGCATTTAATACATTGGTTCATGTCTAATAATTCTCTAATGTCCTTTCTTTAACTCTTGCTATTACAGTTTGTTTGTTTTTGAGTCTCTTTGACCTATGTCCTTAGGAAAATTAACCTAGATGCCCTTCAACAGAAAAATGGTTAAAGAAAATATAGTACATTTACACAATGCAGTATTATGCACTGGTTAAAAAAAACAATGTAATTATGAAATTTTTACACAAATAGGTGGAACTAGAAAAAAAAATTATCCCGAGTGAGGTAACCCAGACCCAGAAAGACAAACACACTATGTACTCACTCATAAGTGAATGTTAGAAACAAAGAAAGGGTAACAGGCTACAATCCACAATCCCAGAAAAGCTAGTTAAAGAAGAGGATACTAAGATGGACACGCATGGATCTCCCCAGGAAGGGGAAAGAGTTAAGATTTCTTGGCCAAACTGAGACGGGGAAATAGAGGGAAGGGGGTGGGAGGGGATTGGAAGTAGGAATATGAGGAAGAGATGGGGAGGGAGAGCAATGAAAGAGATATCTTGACAGAGTGTACCATTAAGGGGATGGGGAGAAATCTGAAACTAGGGAAGACCCCAGGAACTCACAAGATTGTCTTGAGCTAAGACTCATAGCAATGGTGGAGAGGGTGCTTGAACTAGCCTTCACCTGCACTCAGATTGGTATTGACCCTGATATCATAGATCCTACATCCAGTGACTGATGGAAGCAGATGCAGAGACCCACAGCCAAGCATTTGGACAAGATCCTGAAGTTCAGTTGAAGAGAGGGAGGAAGGATTCTAAGAGCAAGAAGGGACAGACTCATGATGGGAAAAAATACAGAAATAGCTGACTCAAGCTAATAGGAGCTCAAAGACTCTGGACTGACAGCTGGGGAGCCAGCATGGCACTGAACTAGGCCTTCCAAATGTGGGTAAAAGTTGTGTGGCTTGATGTGTTTGTGGGTTCCCTGGCAATGGGACCAGGACTTACCTTAGGTACACAAACTGGTTTTATAGACCCCATTGCCTATGGTGTGATTCCTTACTTAGCCTTGATGCAGGAAGGGGGGTGGCTAGGTCTAGACCTAACTTGGTATAACAGCCTGTGTTGACTACCTAAGGGAAGCCTTACTCTCTATGAGGAGAGGCTGATCATGGGATAAGGATAGGTGGGGGGAGCAGTAGAAGAAGACAGATGGGGAATGGGTTGGTGAGTCATATATATATAATTTTTAAACAGTAAAAAAAAAGCCCAAATTTTGTGTTACTGTACAATGGCTATAAACATAGCATACATTTAATTTCATTGGATTGATTAATATTAATGCTTTTTTATTGTTAAGAGGTGGTGTTGATGCTCCTGCTGGTAGTTTTTTGTTTGATTATTTGTTTTGCCTTGTGTTTTTATACCAGAGACCAGCCTGTGAGCTGGCTTCTTGAGTCAAAGAAGTCTCTGTCTATGACTGCTTGAACACATGATAATATATTAGTTGAAGCAAAGGTGGAAGACCTACAATCAGAGAGCCTTAAGCATTTACCATCTGGCCTTTTTGCGGAAAAAAAAAAAAAAAAAAACAATTCTTGATCTATGGTTTAGAAAACCACCTATTTGTAAATTATACCTTATGTCAGTATTCACCAGTCCCCACATAAATTCCCATTATGTCAACTTTAAGCCACCAACACGATGTTCTTGGGAGCCAAGTTGGGTAGAATTATGTCCCAATGGTCTTTTGTACTGTCCTTACTATGTAGATATGGATGTCATAAACAAATTCACAAGCACAGATCACAGAAAAATATATGGAAATAATTTTAAGCTGAAACCTTTAAATGAATATCTTTAAAAAGATTATTTAATTACATGTACATAGTTGGATGCTGAAAAACAGCTGTATTTAACAGCTCTGATAGACTGATACACCCAGCTTACTTCCAACATCCTGTTAATTGTCTTCATAGCTGGTCTAGATTTTATTTCACTTAGCAAAAACATGTTCACTCCTTTTCTAGAGTACATTTTTAGCTAGCAAGTTAACCACAAATTGGAAGCCTTGTATACTATTTGTTTATGTAAAACTGTCTCAAACCCAAATACCTTAGCATAAATGCATTTTGATGTTCTAAATATCATTATAAGTATCCTTCTTATAAAAGAATACCTTGACTACTTCAGAAAGACTTTGGCATTGAGAATGCTATTTGTAATGTGGCATGTGGGGTATACCTTTAAATCTAGCATTCTGGTGGCTTGAGGATTTCTGTGAACTCAAAGCTAGCCTTGTCCACTTAGAGAGTTCCAAGCCAGTCATGGCTACACTGTGTCTGAACAAACAAAACAAAACAAAAAAGGAAGTACTTCTTGAAAGTTGGTATTGGTGAAGTTAACAACAGCCAGCATATATCTGACCTTTGACATATTGGTTTACCAGCCAGTTGCCATATGAACCTTTACTATAGGCTCAAATAGGTGGTCCCTAAGAATAACTAACATTTGTGAAGAACATGAATATGGTCTCACTGTCTGCCAGAATGACAAGCTTCATGCTTTATATAATAACTTACACTGTGGGAGGTTGGACACAAACTCATTAGTCTTCTCAACATGGAATTTTAAGTCAATTATTATCAGTTGATTAGCACTAAGCAGGCATCATGACAAAGTCTAGCATTGAACAAAGTTTGCCATAGATATTTTCCTGTTGTTTTCAATATATTTCAGATATTCTAAAGAATTCTGTGTCTTTCCTGCCATAGTTTAGATCTGCCATGTACTCAAAGGTCTCTGTTTCATAGGCTTGGCCTCTCAGCTTACTATTGCGAAGAATGGTACAGTAATCAAGAGGTGGGATCCACAAAGATGCCTCTGGTTACTGTGGCAAGAGTATATTAAGTGGAAAGTGAGACTTTATGCCCCTATGTTTGCTTCCTATCCATGAACTGAGAAGTTGGGCCCACCATAATGTGACACCTTACCATGTGGATCAAATGAAGGCCAACTAATCCTGGATAACAATTTCTGAAACTGTAGGTAAAAACAAAATATCTCTTTATGTTGATTATATTGGATTTTGTGGCAGTAATTTAATGAAAAGTTTGCAAAATACTTTCTACTTTGGTGTTTTGTTATAATTAAAACAATATGCAGAGTTCCTAAATGTAAACATCAGAAGGGTGTAGATTATGGGACTAACCAGCTCATTCATCATTGGTGCTTGTAAATCCAGTGTCATTCACACGTACCCCAACTTGGATTATAAACGCTCTCACTTTAATTGGTTACATAGTGATTAATCTAAAGATTTTTGCTGAGTTTTAAGAATAACTCCAACAGAATATAATAACTCTCTCTGAAACACAGCTTGAGATCTAGAAAATCCTAGAAGCAGCACCCACATAGTAGTCTCCTTTGACCAAAAGTGAGATCCAGACAGGAAAATGTGGTCATGGAGAATTTAAGGCAAGGAGATGTTCAAATCCTCCCAGGGTCTGGCATTCATAGAGCACCTGAAAAGAAATTATTCAAATACAAAGGAATTACCATGTGAATGGGGATTCTGCATAATGTCTGCATATGCTGCCTTGCATTTTTATCAAGACTACAAACATAAACCTCGTGAGAAAGCAGGTGCCTTTTCCCCATATCTTTTGAACGTCAGCATTTCCCAGCAGTTAACTGCATGTGATAATGGCCTGGGCACAGAAATGTTTTTATTTGGATCCAAGCTCTTCACCCAGAAGCAGCTTTTTGTCATATATTTTAAGCTTGAAGCTTTTGATCCAGATTCATTAGATGACAGATCATTTAAATAAGAACACTAGAAGGCAGACTGAGAGGGAACTTCATAAGATGTTGGGGCCTCAAAGAATATTACAGCTCAGAGGGATTTCTTCCTTAAAGCCAAATTCAGATCCCACCTACAGAGTTCAAGGCATTAATTATTAAGCACAGTATTACATATTAAAATTACAAGGTATCAGGTTTGACAGCACATTGCTATGAACCTTCAAATTGTGATCTCTCATCCCAATAATGATGATAAAAACAGACTGAATGGCAAATTGCTAGTTCTTACAACTGAACAATTCAGAGACCTGTGCCCTGCTCCCTTGTTACTGAGAGCTGCTATTCATCCAGCAAAATTCCTAGCAGAAAGGAACTCTGGGTTTTCTGTGGTTAATTCACAAGACAGCAAGCAGAGGGTAGCTGCTAAATGGCACAGTGGGTTAATGACACACTACAGTGCTTCACCGTGGGAGACATATGGGTTGAATTCTGGCATTGTTCACAAGTGAAAATTGGTTTACCAATCTTGGTTCCTGGTGGACAGTTGTCCTTGTCCTATACCTCCTTAGATGTTGTCCTAATTTTCTGCCTGCAGGAACAAGAATGGAAAGGCCACTTATAACAGTGAAATTGGCTTGCTAAATTGGAGGAGGAACTTGGCCCACTATCTTTTTAATCCTGGATGCTGCCAGTGTCTCCTTTTCACAAACATAAAATCCCACTCAGGACAGCAAAAGACAGGCAATAAACAAGTACGATTCCCTTTCTGCTAAACTGTATCCCCAAAGATGTAAGCTTAGCATTAAATTATTAAAAGGGCACACATGTGTGAAGCAGGACTTGCCCTCAGTAGAGGATTATGAATCCTAAAGATTAAGAGTAGAATAGCTCAGTAAAAAAATGTGTGATTTTTCTTTTCTTTACTTTTCTTTTCTTTTCTCCCTCTCCCTCTCCCTCCCCCCTCTCTCCCTCTCCCTCCCTCTCTCTCTCTATCTCTCTCTGTCTCTCTCTTGTTTGTTTGACATTTTTTTAGAGACAAGGTTTCTCTGTGTAGCCCTGGTTGTACTGAAACTTACTTTGTAGAACAGGCTGGCCTGGAACTCACAGAGATCCACCTGCTTCTGCCTTCCAGTGCTAGAATTATTGGCATGAGCCACCATGCCCAGCTGAAATGCATACTTTTCCTATAACAGTTGTTTGAGATAATTCTTTGTGTGTGTGCAACTCTTCTGCTTGTATTACTATGTCCTTAGTTATAAAGAGAATGCATGAAATACTCTTGATAATTTTGTAATATATTGTATATCTCAGAAGACAATATTCCATCTTTAGTTAAAGCCTTTTCTTTAAGATAAATCCATTTAATTTACTTCCCTCATTAGATGAAGGCTGGGGACATGAGAAATCAGCACTAAAAATGCAAATAGAATAAAATGCTAAGAGACCAAGTTTAATAAAAATTTTACATATACAGAACTCAAATGGGAAATAAAAGGAAATTATAGAAGCATCTAACACTGTCTGCTTTTCTACTTTGGAAAAAAAGGGAATGGTCTCTACTAAAATTACTGAAGAATTAGTGGAGTGGATGAGAAGAACAGGAAGAAACACTATGACCCTAGAGAAGATTTACCATTTAATGAAAATTAAGGCAATTAAAATCTCCTCATGGTGACAAAGGCAAAATAAGAATTGAAGTGCTGAATTATCCTTTTTTTCTTTTCTAATGTGCGTTGTTCTCCCGGTATTTTAAGCCTCTGGTAATTATTTTGAACATTTTTTTTTTTTTTGCTTTCATTAATTCTGCCTATAACTCATTTCTACTCAGCCATTTTTTTTCCTTTTGGTGAGTTTGAGGAATGTTTTTTCTTTATTGTTAAAAATGTATATACTCATTGACATTGAGTATATATCTCAGTGATAGAGTATTTGCCTAGCATGTAGGCTAATCTGTATTCAAATCCCAATAAAACACAAACACACATATATATCATGAGTGTGTATGTGTATGTGTGTGTGTGCGTGTGTGTGTGCGTGTGTGTGTGTGTGTGTGTGTGTGTGTGTGTGTGTGTGTGTAGTGAATTATGACAAGAACTTTACTTTTTCTTCAAATTATGGCTCCCAAATACGGCTGACAGTTCAACTCTACACTATCCTTTTGTGAGCATTTGTCACACTCTGTACAGAGCTGGCTTTGTGAAGTTTGCATTGTACACTACTACTCAATTCTCAGAAGTTACTTCACCATGGTCATTGGCCTTCCCATTTCCACAGGAAATTTCCAGCTACATTTTTAAGTTCTAATCCCATGGGTTTTTTTTTATACTTGTCTGCACTACAGGCTCATTAAATATAAATCATCTCTATTCTCTTCCTCCAAAGTTTTGACTGACATTTTTGGTCTACAATGATCTCTTTGTGCCCAAATCATTCAGCCTTATAAAACAGGCCCAACTGTAAATCCCTTGCCTAATAAAACAAGAAGTCTAGAACACAAATGAGAAAGAGCCCAAAGCCTGCTTTAGTATTTCCTACTTGACTTTATAATATTATAGGTTTCTTATGTGCTTTTCTCTTGTCTCTCTAAATGGAATTTAAGGATTAAGAAATTAATTTGAAAGCCAATTTTTCAGTAAAAATTTTGAAGTAAATGTACCTATATGTATATAAAGAGACATTCTCTTGTTACTTTATGTATTGAATTTAATATTCTAGCACACCTAAGCATGCCACCTTCTGGGAATAACTTTGTAAGAATGTTTGACTCATGAATGTTTACCATATGATAATAACACCTTTGACTATGTTAACATGGCCTATTTAATTCTAATGAGATAGTCATGCCTCCTCCCTAACATTTAAATGGAACATAAAGCAGAATCATGTCATACTCTATTGTTAAGCTAATAACAACACATTTTTGAAGGTAATGGGACTTCATTTTCTCCCGGAAATACTCAATTCAATACTGTGAAATTATATGATTCAACTATAATTTTAGTTTCTTTTAAAATACATTGTGACAAACTTGAAAGTCTTTAAAAGTATTTAAGAACTTTTCTATGTGAAGCATACAGGGAAATCCATTTTTATTTAATTTATTAAAATGGTAGGTCTAATTAGAAATACTTAATACATCAAAATTCTTGGACAGAAAATTTCATTTAACTATATCAAAGCTGATATCATACACTGTAGTGGAATGTTCATAACTTAAATTTCTAGCTGATTGGACTTTGTTCCATCTGGTTTCTTCTGTTTGAAGTGATTTTGAATATTCAGTGATAAATAGGACAATGACTCAGCAAAAGAAAAATTTCCTAGAATGTAAGTATATCATAAACTGTAGAAGGAAAAAGAGAAGAAACTCAAAGTAAAAAGCAATGGTCACTGGTAGTATGCTGGGAGATGAATGCCCCTTGTGCTGAGGCGAGAATCTCTATATTTATGTATCCTGGAAATCACTCAGACATATGGGGAGGTGGGTACTCAATGATTAAACTCAGGGTGTGAGCACCTTCAACACATGTTGGGCTGAGCAATCATAGCTCCAACCTGTTGGTAGATTCTGCAATGAAGAAATCCATCTTGAACACATGCTTTCTATATACATAATTGCACACTGTCCTAACTTCATTCACTGCTTGTACTTAAAAATAAACAATCAGGCAAAAAACAACAACAAGAACAACAAAAGAATGTGAAATCAGAATCTGAGTGATTTCCAGGACAGTAGAATATAATAAGAAACAAGGACAAATACATATTATTCAAAGTGGTTTTCAGAGTCAAAAATTGCCAATCAGTGTAGACTGGCACAAATGCTTGTCACTAATCACCTTCCAGAGGACCAGATGAAGCCTGGAAAGCAGGAATTCCTATCATCAGTCTGTTCTACTTTCCTTTGTGCTTCTTTGATAAAACACTCCAACTCAAGCAGTTCAGGGGAGGAATGGGTTTATTTCAGCATTCAGGATACAGTATGGATTTAAGAGAAGTTAGGGCAGAAACTCAAGGAAGATTATGAAGCAGAAAACATGGAGTACATGACATGCTCGCTTTCTTGAAGGCTCATGCATAGCTAGTTTTCTGATATAGACCAGGGATAACTTTCCACAGAATGATTTCATTCATGGCAGGCTATGTCCATTAAGGCAATCAAGTGAATCCCCCACAGACAAACCCAATTCAGTCAGTCCTTAACTGAGACTTCCTTCTTAGATGGTAAATTGGCAATTGGCAATTCCTTCTGGTATATCTTCAAATATTACTTATTATTTCTCCTACACATGTGAAGAACGAACCAAATGTTAAAACAAAGCAAAGGAATTTTGAGGAAATTATTTTGAATAAATTTTCTTTTATAAAAGTAAAAACATTAAAATTTCAATATTTACCTTTTACCTATTTTTTATTTTTTGAATTTATAATATAATTTTACCATGTCTCCCCCTTCTTTTCCCACCCTTCAACTCCTACCATGCATACCCCCTTGACCATTCCAATTAATTGCATTTTTTCTTTAACTGTTTATATAGATATATATTCCTAAATACATAAATGCAGCTTTCTCAAGCTATGTCCTGCTACCTATGCTAATAAACCCAGAGTTGACCACTTGATATTAGACAACCAGTTGGTGGTGCTTCCCTGAGGATGATCATCTCTCTCACTCTTAGCATTCCAAGGAATATACAGTACTGTGTCTGTGGTCTTAATCCCGTGAACTTTCTACTGTTTAGTCATCCTTGCTGATGAGACTTTATAGGTGTAGCCTTGCTGACATTTCTAGATGACACAATCTCACAGATGTTTTCCCATTGTTATGTCTTTTGCAATCTTCCCACCCCCATTCTGCATTGATCTCTGAACCTGGGGTGCATGAATTATGTTGTAGACATAGCAGTCAGGAATAGCACTACACAGTCTCTTGTTTTCTGAATTTAAATTGGTTGAGGTTTTTGTAATTGTCTCAAAGAAGTTTCTTGATGAGGGGTAAAGACAATGTATCTATCTGTGGGTATAAGGATAAATATTTAGAATGTAGTTAGTAATTATGCTGGTTTAGTGAAGTTAAGGCTCTAAGTTCTTGTCCAAGATCCATGACTTCATTAGCTCTGAGTATTTCATTATGTTTCCATACTGGGCATGATTTCCCTCTTGTTCAGCAGGCTTTAAATATATTTAGAGAGCTGTTGGTTACTGTTAAGGTAACTAATAAGATAACTTGGGTTTGGTCATTGTGGTTCATAGGCCATAAAGCTGAGAAGAACTATTGGTTACTTTTCTCTCTTGGAAGATGGCATGGCATCTATTATTCCCATAAAAAGCTACTCCTTAGGAAGAAAGTTTTCAAATTATATCCATCTCAGATTTTCTCGGTGCCATCTATGAACTGCATGGTATCTTCAGCAGTAGGTATTTTCATAGTTTGAATAAGAATGATCCTCATAGGCTTGTATATTAAAAACTTGGTCCCTATCTGGTGGGACTGCTGAGAAAGGATTAAGATATATGTCCTTGTGGAAGAATGTTTGTCACTGGGGAGCAGGCCTTTACTTTCAATGACTACCTCTACTCCCAATGTGGTTTTTGCCTCCTGCTTTGGTATCAAGATGTGAGCTCTCAGCTGCTGTCTGACATCATGGACACTAACTCTCTAAAACTGTAAGCACAAAATAAACTCTTTCTCTTTAAGTTGCATGGGTCATGGTGTTTTATCATGGTGATAGCTAATACAGACTTACTTCTACCTCTGTGAGGCAACCAAAGACAACAGCAAAATCTGTAATTATTTTAAGTCTCTAAGACAACCATAACAAATAACTCATGCCTGGTATTGAAATTTGTTGGAATACAAACACATGTGTATTAAATATGTATGTGTGTGTACAGGTTTATATATGATTTTAGGTAAAGAGATAATGATATTATTACCTATGATTTTTCTGACATCCTTTCTGTTATTTTAACCCCTTTCTATGTCTTCAATATTCATTTCTCTCCCCATCCCTAGCAAAACTCTCTCTGTTTTCCCATCTCTCCCTTAAATCCCTCATAGCCTGCTATTTCCTTGTATATTATTCCCTCACTTTGTCTCATTTTTCTTTCCTGGTTTTTTAATTTATTCCAGGTTATATATTCAACCAGAGATGAGAAAGAACATGTGTCACTTTTGTTCCTGAGTCTGAGGTTATATCACTCAATATGATATTTTCCAGGATCATCTATTTACCTGCAAAATTCATGATATAATTTTTCAGATGAATAGTATTACATATCATGTTTTCATTATCCATTTATCAGTCAACAGACATTTAAATAGCTTTCATTTTGTAGTTATTATGAATAGAGCAATAATGGACATGACTCATCAATTACCTGTAGAGAAGAGTGTCTTCTTTTATGGGCACATGGTGAGGAGTGTTATAACTGTGTCATCCAGTAGACATATTTTTAGCTATTGAGCATTCTCACAGATTTCCATAGTGCCTGGATCAATTGCAATCCCAACAACAATGAATGAGGGTTTACTTTTCACAACACCCTTCCTAGCATTTGTTATTACTTGTTTTGTTGATCTATGCCACTCTGACCAGGGTAAGAGGAAATCTCAAAATACCTTTTCTTCATTGTTAGGGATGATAAACACTTTTAAAGGTATTTCTTAGTAATTTTTATTTCTTCTTTTGAGAACTCTCTGCTCAGATCCCAAATCTGTTGAGTGGGTCATTTGTATTTTGACTCTTTTTTTTTTTAAATCTTTATATGGAAGACATCAATCCTCTATCAAATGTGTAACTGAAAATATTTTCTTTCATTATGTCTGTTTCATTTTTCACTTGATAGATTTTTTTTTTAGCAGTTTAGTCCACTTATCAATTATTGGCCTCAACAGCTGGGCAGATATAGTCTTAATTAGAAAGTAGTTTTCTAACCTATTCTTGTAGGGCACTACCCATGTTTTCTTCTAACAATTTCAATGTTTCATTTTTCATATTCAGGCCTTTGAATCATTTGGAGTTAGGATTTGTGCAAGGTGAGAGATGCAAGTCTAATTTCATTTGTCAACATTTGAAAATTTAGTTTAACCAGAATCATTTGTTGAATATACTCTCTTTTCTCCAGTGTATGATTTTGGCATTCATTGAATATTAGATGATTGTAGTAACAAGTACTCATTTTCTATTTCATTCAATAGGTACATGTCTGTTGTAGCTGGAGTTTTCTCCAGTCCCACCCAGGCCCATAGCCACTCAGACCCAAATAAACACACAGAGGCTTACATAAATTAAAACTATATGGCCTAATTGCTCAGGCTTCTTGTTAGATAGATCTTACATCTTTTTTTTTCCCAAAGCTGAGGACCGAACCCAGGGCCTTGTGCTTGCTAAGCAAGCACTGTACCACTGAGCTAAATCCCTAAGCCCAGATCTTACATCTTAAATTAACCCATTTCTATAGATCTATACCTTGCCACGTGGCTTGTGGCTTAACGGTATCTTTACATCTTGCTTCTTCTGTGTCTGCCTGGTGACTCCTGACTCAGCCTTCCTGTTCCCAGAATTCTCTTCTCTCTTTGTCCTGCCTATATTTCCTACCTGGCTACTGGCCAATCAGCAATTTATTTATGAACCAATCATAGCAACACATTCACAGCATACAGAGAGTTATCCACAGCACTTCCCTTTTTCTTTTTTTTTTTCAGAAAGGAAGATTTTAACTTTAACTTAGTAAAATTACATATAACAAAACATTTATCAAGCAAGAATTACAGTTACAATATCTAGTCTATTTATAATATATAGCGTAGTTTTGTTTGACAAAATTAAAGAAGATATCTTATTTATCATATATTTGTGTGTCTAAAGTTTCATATCTAACTTGTCTTTTATTATAACTAAGGAAATTATAACTATCTAGTCTTCAACTACATCAAAGACCTCAGAAAGATCTAATACTACCCAAGAAATGGGAGAAGGATGCAAGCAACTTTAGGGAGTCTTGATAGAGTAGACAGAGACAACTGGCAGCCTGTACAGTCATCCCAAGTTCCTCAGTAAAGATGGGGCATTTGTCTTCAGCCCACAAAACTAGAATCTCTCAGTAACTTTTCTTAGTGTCCTGTAGAATGTCTGGCAGTTTCCTCTGAGAAACAGGAACCTGAAGGACCATTTTGCGAGGGAAAATTCAGTGGTAACCTTCCTATGGGTCCTGCATGTCCACTTGATACAGCATTTTGTCAAGTAGTCCAGGCAAGAACAGTTTATTGCCCAAATGACTAATTTTTGGCAAGGAAATAAACTACATATGGAGTGTCCTCGAAGTGCTGTGGTTATCGCTCTATATGTTGTGAATGTCTTGCTCTGATTGGTTAATAAAGTTCTGATGAGCAAGTAGCCAAGCAGGAAGTATAGATGGGAAAAGGAGAGAGGAGAATTCTGGAAACAGGAAAGCTGAGTCAGGAGTTACCAGGCAGACAAAGAAGAAGCAAGATGTAAAGATATCAGTAAGCCACAAGCCACATGGCAAGGAATAGATCTATAGAAATAGGTTAATTTAAGATGTAAGATCTAATTAACAAGAAGCCTGAGCTATTAGGTCATGCAGTCTTAATTAATATAAGCCTCTGTGAGTTTATTTGAGTCTGAGTGGCTGTGGGCCTGGGCAGGACTGGAGAAAACTCCAGCTATAGTCTGTTACTGTGCCAATACCATATTTTTTAATTACTGTGGCTCTGTAATATACCCTGATGTCTGTAATGGTAATTCCTTTAGCATCATTGTTTTTGTTGAGGATTGTTTTGGCTATCTGGGGCCTTTTCTGAATCCATGTAAATTTTAGGATTTTTTCTCTTTTTTATTATTATATTTGTGTTTTAATTTTACACATCAGCCATGGGTTCCCCTGTCTTCCTCCCTCCCACCCCTCACCCACCTTCCTCCCAGCCTCTGCCCTCCATTCCCATATCCTCCAGGGCCAAGACTCCCCTGGGGATTCAATTCAACCTGGTGGATTCAGTATAGTCAGGTCCAGTTCCTTCCTTCCAGACTGAGCAAAGTGTCCCTGTGTAAGCCCAAGGTTCCAAACAGCCAGCTCATGCACTAAGGATAGGTCCAGGTCCCACTGCCTGGGTGCCTCCCAAACAGTTCAAGCTATTCAATTGTCTTACTTATCCAGAGGGCCTGATCCAGTTGGGGACTCCACAACTCTTAGTTCATAATTAATATGTTCCTATTAGTTTGGCTATTTGTCCCTGTGCTTTTCCAAACTTGGTCTCAACAATTCACACTTGCAGTCTCTCCTCTTTCTCGACAATTGGATTCCTGGAGCTCCACCTGGGGCCTGGCCGAGGATCTCTGCATCCACTTCCATCAGTTATTGGATGAGAGTTCCAGGACGACTGTTAGGGTCTTTGGCCATCTGATCCCCAGACTAGGTCAGATCAGGCTTTCTCTCGACCATTACCAGTAGTCTACAGTGGATGTATTGTTGTGGATTTCTGGGGATGGGGATGTTGAATGAAATAGCTCTGAATATGTAAATGGCTTACAACAGGATGGTATTTTTCATAATATCAATTCTACTGATGAATGAGCATTAGCTATCTTTCCATTTTCTACTGTCTGTGCCTGTTTCTTCAGATATTTAAAGTTTTCACTATGGAGATTTTATACCTCTGTGTTTAGGTTTATTCTTAGATAATTTATATTCTTTGAAGCTACTCTGAATTGGGAATTGTCCTAGAACTCCTTCTGTGTATGTTGGTTGTTTTGTTTTCATATAGAGAAGTTATTGATTTCTTCAAATTGGTTCAATATTCTCCAGATTGATGAAATTGTCAGTTCTACAATTTTTTTTTTCTGGTAGGATTTTTGATATCTCTACTGTATAATATCATGTTACTGGCAAATAAGAATAGTTTGATTTCTTTTCCTATTTGCATTACTTTAATTTCCTTCTCTTGTCTTATTGCTCCAGCTAGTACTTTGAACACAGTATTGAAAGGAGCAGGGATAGGAAGTAGTCCTTTTTTGTTCCTGACTGCTAAAGGACTTTTCCATTTAGGATAATGTTGGCTGTAGGTTTTACATATATAGATTTTATTACAATGAGATATATTACCTATTTACACTCCCTAGAACTTTTATCATGAAAGCATGTTGTTTTTGTCAAGGACATTTCCTGCTTCTATTGAAATGATGATGTGATTTTTTTTTTAATCTTTAAGTCCATTTATGAAGCTTTCATTATTTGTTGACTTGCTGGTGTTGAACCAACTCTGTATTTCTAGGGTAAAGTAAACTTAGTCATTATTAATAATCTTTTTGATATATATTTATACCTTGTTCATAACTGGGGCATGGCCTAGATGGAGCCCCAAAGACTGAGATCCATACATGCTGACCCTCTTGGTTTTTCATGATCCTGGAGCTGGATCACAGGCCAAGTTGGAGTTCTTCAGAGAAACATGCTGGACTACACCGCATCTCTCTCAGATCCTGTAACTAACCCCTTTTCTGGTTGTAAATAACCCCCAAATAAACCTCCTTTTAGCTACTAGGCAAACTACATGGAGTTAACTTAATAAATCCCTGCATTATCTGGCACCTAATGTGGGGCAGTGCTTGAAGGTCAAAGCTGCAACAGCTACCCTCTATAATCTTGAAGTTAATGTTGTTGATACTTTCTCTGTTCTTAGAAAAAGAGGAATTCTTCTCTAAGGTGAGGAAATCCTGTTAATAAAGAATATTTGTTTGTAAATATATATCTCTACATAAGAGGACAGAAATGCCTACATTTATGACTTGGAAATAACTGCATAATTCTGATTTCACATCCTTTGCAAAATGAATATAAAAGCATGTTTTTAAGAAAAAAACAAAATAAAAAATGATCACAAATAAAAATGTAATGGGCTGAAATAAGATTTCTGATCATATGTGAAAACCTAGTTTTGCCAGCATTCTAAAACCTAAAATAGCAGAAAGAGAAACATGCTCTTGATCACAGATTAATACACACAAAAAGTTAAATTTTAAAAATAAATGCAAAATCATCAAGGATAAGAAAAATTTAGAAAGAGTCAACCATTGACACTCAGGTTTCAAAATAGCTGATTGTTTTGAGGCTTTTGACATGAAGTACATGAGCTTCCCATTAATAATTTATTCATATGTGGCATTCAAACAGCTAACCTTCCAATAATGAGACATTGAGAAGCAGGAAGAGGGCAAAAATGAGGGGTAGCAATCTTATGGATTGGAAAGTAGGCTTGGCCAAAACTTCTAATTTTGAGACGTTAAACTATATGAAGAATAGGAAAGAATATTTCATCAGAGAATGGAAGTCAAGTCACTCACTTTGATGGATGGATGTTCCTGATTAAAAAAAAAAAAAAAGCAAATCACACAGGCAAGGAAAATTATGGCCTGTTTCAGTCTGAAATAAGTTCACTGTGATTTAGTCATACATTTTCATCAAAAGAGCATCAGAAGATGACATTAGAGAAATAATTATGGTCATAATAGTTAGTGCAAGTCCTTATATGACAAGTGAGGGATTTTTATTTTTCCTTTATCAAGAGTGGCCGTTGGGGTCTAGAACAATAACTAAGTAGTTAAGTAGTCCTGTCATTCACACAGAGAACCTAGGTTCAGATCACAGAACATATAGGGAAGTTCACAAACATTGGTAACTCTAGTTCCAAATAATCCAACAACCTCCTCTGTCCTCCACAGGCATCAGGTACACATGTGGTACACATAAATACATGCAAGCAAAAATAACTCATAAACAAAAAATATAAAAAATTCTAATTGAAGGAATTTTAGGGAATAAATTATAATATGTTTCATTCTAAATCCTAGGTATATTACATGACCTTTGCTATGATATATATTTCATTTTGTTCTATTTCATTTTTTACTAGCACAGAGCAAGTCTTAAAATATAGTAGTATGGATTTAAAGATAATTCTTGGAAAAGTATAAGTGCAATGCATATTAAATGCTTTGCAAATGATTATTTTTGTTACAGAGTTGTAAGTGAATAACACATTAAGGGTTAGAAAAATTTTCCCATAATCTTGAGAAGCTGTTGCACACTGAGCTAAAAGATTTATTACATCTGATTTCAAGTTTTACTAAGAAAGCCATAGTCACAAAAACAACTTGGTGTTGACATAAAACAGACGCACAAACCAAGGTAATAGAAGAGAAGATACAGACATAGAGCCCTGCAACTATAGTCACCTGTTTTATTATGATTTTCTAGGATGTCATAAATTCATATTGAAAAACAAAATTTAACATGGCCATTTCAACAAATAATACCATAAATGCTTAGTGTCCACTTGCTGAAGAGTATAACTAGATATTTACCTCTTATCCTATATAAACAACAGTTTGAAATGGAATTAATATTTAAGGTGAGACCTGAACTTCTGAGGCTGTTAGAAGTAATAAATATAGAAAACACTTGGAGATAATTGTTTATGGCTCTAGAGACAATGGGACCTGGGAGAATCGGCTTAAAATGAGGCCAACAAAAGTCTCATGCAATAGCCAACTTTATTCAGAACCTCAGACAGTTTTGACTCTGAGGATTAAGAAAGGTCATGAGAGTCAAGTTCTCATGAATTCATGCTGTGTTCAATGCATAAGGACAAGCAGCATGTGGCAAAACATGTTTTTCCACAGATGCTTATGAACAAATAATAGCCAATTATAATAAACAATATAAAATAAACACAGTCCTATCTGCTACACTTTGGAATACAAGAACACTTCCATGTTCTGAAGAAACTGAGGTCATAAAACTCTTACCTTGTTTCATTGAAGTTTTCTTACAAGCACTTAGAACTCTCCTCTTATGATTCCATTCTTGTACCATGTTCCAACAGACAATAGCATAAGCATGGATTCCAATAGTTAGGATTGAATGGATTGAAAACCTCCAATTAAGGAGACAGGTTATAAAACAAGAGAAAATCTTCATTCACTACCTATAGTCATAATAATTAGAAGGTACAATTGAATCAAAATATTTAATACAAATGAAGTAAATAACAGTCAATAAATGTATCATAATAAAAATATCAACAGACATTTCTAAAAAAATGAAGTACAGGTGACAGATAAACATATAAAATGATGTTCAGTATCACTAGGTATCAGAAGGAAAGTAAATCAAAATTATACTGAGATTATATCTCACCTTTATCTAAATGGCTAAGCTCAAGAAAACAAAAGATAATAAATACTGGTGAGGATGAAGCGAAAAGAGAACCCTTGTAGATGACTAATGGGAATGTAAACTAGTTCATCCAGTCAGAAAATTAGGATGGAGGGTACTCATAGCTTGAAAAGAGAGATGGCACATGACACAGTTATATTCCTTGAAAGATTCAAAATTGATATATCAGGGTTTCTTACATGTTAGTGGTTATTCAGTATTATCCACAATAGCTAAATTATGGAATCAACAACTTGACTGTCAATAGTGGAAAAAATAAAGAAAATGTAGTACTTATACAAAATGGAATTTTAAGAAGCCATAAAAAATAAAATTGTCACTTGTGAGAACATGGAGGCAATTGGGGATAATCAGTTTTAAGTGAATTAAAGCATAGAAAGATAAATACAACTGTCAGGAGGTCCAGCCTCTAGCAATGCAGGGCTTGAAAGGATTCCACAGAACATACTATGACTTTTTTTTATCTGAAGGGGGAAAAAGACACTCACTGACTCTGTTGAAGATTTCTATCTTTATTCTTCTCTTGATTTTCTGTTTTTCCTCTACAGCTTATAAACCACAACAAAATATTTCAGGCATTATAAAATTTACCATTTGGTTACATTCTATTTTTAAGTGAATGATTATGATGAATACAGGTAAAAACATTTTTCATAACCTTTACATGTTAAAAACAAAGTTATCCCAAGAACCCACATACATTTATGTCTAAGCAACTTGTTACAGCTTAACAGAGTATGAGAAAGCAAGACCTTTCTCTCAATCAGTTCTTTTGCACTCATTCACCTCATGCCAGACAGTAGAGAAACATGGCAGCAGCAAATATGCAAGGGCATAGCAAAAGAAAAAGACAGTCTGTGGTCTTGTGACTTTGCTTATCCTAGATTCACCTCCTGGTGGGCTGACACCCTGAAGTCCATTGTCATTTGCTGCTGCTCTGACATGGCCACCAGCAAATACCATATATATATGCAAAAATTTCTAGGGGACGAATGAGTAGAGGAGAGAGGAAAGAAAAAGAAAAGGGAGAGAATATAATCAAATTACATGAAACATGTTTTGAAAGTATCTTCATGAACTCAGTACTATGAATAGACACAAAATACTAATAAGGACAGGTCCCAGTCCCACTGCCTGGGTGTCTCCCCAACAGTTCAAGCTATTCAATTGTCTCATTTATCCAGAAGGCCAGATCCAGTTGGGGCTCCACAGCTTTTGGTTCATAATTCATGTGTTTCTATTAGTTTGGCTATTTGTCCCTGTGCTTTTTCCAATCTTGTTTTCAACAATTCTCACTCATACAATCCCTCTTTTGTCACACCAATTGGACTCCAGGAGCTCCATCTGGGGCCTGGCCAAGACCTGATCTCTGTATCCACTTCCATCAGTGCATGAGCTGGCTGTTTGGAACCTGGGCTTATGTGGGGACACCTTGCTCAGCCTAGAAGGAGGGACCTGACTAGCCTGTACTGAATCTACCAGGTTGAGCTGAATCCCCAGGGGAATCTTTGCCCTGGAGGAGACGGGAATGTGGGGGAGGGTCTAGGGGGAAGGCAAGGGTGGGGGTGGGAACGGGGAGGACAGGGGAACCCATGGCTGATATGTAAAATTGAAACACAAATATCCATATTTAAAAAAGGGAAAAAAAACCTTAAAAAATACTAATAAGTATTAAAAAATCTGATAATTACAAGTTACTGGAACCAGAGAAAACTTGTTTTCCAAGAAACCAGTTCAAAACACACACTACAAGTACAATCAGTAGATCAGCGAAGATGAATGATTGTAAAACAGATTATAAACAAATGACCCACATTGGAACAGACAGGGAGAACAGTGCTCTAAATGCTATTTTCAAGATACCAAAAGTAGATCCAAGATGACTAAGGGAAAGACAAGAATAATGGGAAAGAACATGTGAAGTCAAGGAATATTCGTCAAAATGAGGTAGATGTACATCACAGGTCTTGTCTAACAGAATCATGCTAAGGAAAATTGGAAATCATTTTGTGAGTGTTTTAAGCAACACTCTTAAATCCAGAAATAAGAATATAAAATGAAATCTTTTTGGATCTCTATGACAAGAATGGGCAACTATTAAAGGTGGACATTAGGTAAAAACATGTAAGGTAAAGACACAGATACACACAAAGAAGATGGTTCTGTAGATTTTTATGAGGAGAAGTGGACATATGACAAAGTCTGGAGAACCTTTTGATGTTTACAAGAAGAGAAGAGGCTACTAAGTGAATCCAGTATGAAAAGGGCCTGTGATTATTCCAATCATCCTGCAATGTACAAAATGTTCCTTACAACAAATAATTTCAATTAAGAGTAGCTAAAACAGTTTTGGAATCAAGGTGAGATAGAAAAGTGTGTGCAGAGACTAACTAGCTACTCTAAGAATGTATTCTGTGTGGTAAAAAAGCAGAATGACCAAAGAAAGAGTTCAGTGGTTAAGAATACTTACCAATCTTACAAAGGACAAGGTTTAGTATCTAGCACCCATATTAGGCATCTCACAACTGACTGTAGTTTTATCTCCAGGAGATTTGACACCCTCTTTTATTTAAGTGCACCTGTATACATTTGTACATACACACAAAGAAATAATGAATAAGTAATACACACAGACTTTTAAAAATAGCCATTAAAATGTATAAAAGTAAATCCAAAAGTGTATCAAGTAGGGAAAGGGAGAAGAGGAAGGAGAGGTGGTGATATTATTGTCAAGAAGAGAATATTATTTTTGTTGCTTGACTGTGGAGTATTCTGAGGTGGAGCTCTTGAAGTAATGACTAATGTGTGGCTGTAGTGGGAAACATCTGAACTGAATGATGGGAAGTGTCACGTATAGAACTAAGAACAATGATTGCACTAAGGGGAGAAGAAGGAGGAGAATGGGGAGAAAGAGAAGAAGAACAGGAGGAGGAAGTATAGAAGCAAACACTTTTGTTGAATGAGGATATTGAGAAAAGATTACGACTTTGTGACTATGTAAGTTATTTTTTTATATAAATAACACATAGGCCATCCACTGGGGGTGGGGAGAATGAGAAGGAAATTGCAAATTAACTTTTAAAGTATTTGTTAAAAATAAATGAATAACAATTTTCAATGGGTGGTGTTTTTCAAGACTGTCAATCATAAGAATAAATATCAGTAAAAGGAGGCCATAAGTATTGAAAAAATATTCAACATCCTTAGTCATCAGCTGAATATAAATAAAAACTACTTTCAGATTCTGTCTTAACCAAGCCTAGATGCCCATCAACAGATGAATCTTTATAAAAATGTAGAATGTGTATACACAATGGAATTCATTCAAGAGTAAAGAAATGAAACTGTAAATTTCTTCTTGGGTAGCTCTTTTATTTTTCCCAATGATTAGCAATAGGCTTTCCCTTAAAGATTACGATTGCTTTTCAAGGACTGGTCTTGCTTGTAGTTTGTAAGCCATTTATCCCTGCAAACTGAACTTTTTTTGGGGGGTGGGGGCTTTCTGTATTTTGGAGGAGATTGGAGGAAATTTTTTTCTCATTTTTTTATTAAGAAATTTTCTACTCACTCAACATGCTATCCACACATCCTTACTCCTCCCTTCCCCCAGCCCTCTTTCCCAAGCCGCCCTGCATCCCCACATCCCTCAAATTGAGGTCTCCCATGGAGATTCAGCAGAGTCCAACACACTGAACCTAGGCAGGTTGAAGCCCTTTCCTACTGCACCAAGGCTGTGCATGGTGTCACACCACAGGCACCAGATTCCAGAAGCCTGCCCATAGACCAGGGACAGATCCCGATCTCCCTGCCTGGGTGCTCCCAAACAGTTCAAGCCAAACAACCATCTTCTGTATCCAGAGGGCCTAGTCCAGTCTCATGGGGGCTCCACAGCCACCAGTCCATAGTTTATGGGCTTCCACTATTGTGGCTGGTCATCTTTGCATGGCCTCCCATCATGATTTCGACATCCCTCAACTGCAGAATCTCTCCTCTCTATCAATTGGATTCCTGGAGCTCAGCCTAGTGCCTGGCCGTGGATCTCTGTATCTGACTCCATCAGTTACTGGACAAAGGCTCTATGACGACAGCTAGGTTATTTGCTAGGCTGGTCAACAGACTAGACCTGTCCAGGCATTCTCTGGACCACTGCCAGCAGACCAAGGTGGGATCAACCTTGTGGATTCCTGAGAGTTCACTAGCACCCTGCCTCTTCCTATTCCCAAGATGTCCTCATCTATCATGGTATCTTCTTCCCTGCCCTCCCACTCTGTCCCTGTTCCAGCTTGACCCTCCCATTTCCCTATGTTCTCATCCCCCACTCCTCTCCTGTTGCCACTCCCCATGCCTAGTCAATTGATATAGATTTCATCCATTTATCCTTCACAGGGTCATCCATGTGTCCCTCCTAGGGTCTTTCTCAGTTAGCTAGCCTCTTTGGAGTTGTGGGTTGCAGTATGGCCATCACTTCCCTCACATTTAGTATTCACTTATGAGTTCATACTATGTTTGTCCTTATGAGTCTGGGTTACCTCACTCAAGATGATATTTTCTAGTTCCATCCATTTGCCTGCGAATTTCATGATATCATTGTATTTACTGCTGAGTAGTACTCCATTGTGTATATGTGCCATATTTTCCTTATCCATTTTTCAGTTGAGGGGCATCTAGATTATTTCCAGGTTCTTGCTATTACAAATAATGTTGATATGAACATAGTTGAGCATGTGACCTTCTGGTAAGATTGAGCATTCTTTGGGTATATGCCCAATAGTGCTATAACTGGGTCTTGAGGAAGACTTCTTTCCAATTTTCTGAGAAACCACCATACTGATTTCCAGAGTGACTCTATAAGTTTGCATTCCCAACAACAGTGAAGGAGTGTTCCCCTTGCTCCATATCCTCTCCAACATAAGCTGTCTTCAGTGTTTTTTTATCTTAGCCATTCTGACAGGTGTAAGATGATATCTCAGAGTTGTTTTGATTTCTTTTTCCATTTCCCTGACGACTAAGGATGTTGAGCAATTTCTTAAATATCTTTCAGCCATTTGAGGCTTTTCTGTTGAGAATTTTCTGTTAAGCTCTGTAGCCCATTTTTAAATTGGATTGTTTAGTATTTTGATGTCTAGCTTTTTGAGTTCTTTAAATATTTTGGAGATCTGCCCTCTGTCAGATGTGGGGTTGGTGAAGATCTTTTCCCATTCTGTAGGCTGTTGTTTGGTCTTATTGACTGTGTCCTTTGCTGTACAAAAGCTTCTCAGCTTCAGGAGGTCCTATTTATTAATTGTCGCTCTCAGTGTCTGTGCTACTGGTGTTATATTTAGGAAGTGGTATCCTGTGCCAATTCATTCCAGACTACTTCCTACTTTCTCTTCTATCAAGTTCAGTGTAACTGTATTTATGTTGAGAGATTTTTGTTGTTGTTGTTGTTTTGTTTTGGTTTTTTTTTCCACTTGGACTTGAGTTTTGTGCATGGTGACAGATATGGATCTACTTGCAATCTTCTGAATGTTGACATCAAGTTATGTCAGCTCCATTTTTTGAAGATGCTTTCTTTTTTCCATGGTATAGTTTTGGCTTCTTTGGTGAAAATCATATGTTCATAGGTGTGTGGATTAATATCAAGGTCTTCAATTCAATTCCATTGGTCCACATGTTGGTTTATATGCCAGTACCAAGCAGTTTTTATTACTATAGCTCTATAGTAGAGCTTAAGGTTGGGAATCATGATGCCTCTAGAGGTTGCTTTATTATACAGAATTCTTTTAGCTATCTTAGGTTTTTGTTTTATCATATAAAGTTAAGTATTGTTCTTTACAAGTCTGTGAAGAATTGTGTTGGGATTTTGATGGGGATTGTATTGAATCTGTAGATTGCTTTTGTTAAGATTGCCATTTTTACTATGTTGATTCTACTTTTCCATGAGCACGAGGGATATTTCCATTTTCTGATATCTTCTTCAATTTCTTTCTTTAGAGACTTAAAGTTCTTATCATACAGGTCTTTCACTTGCTTACTTAGAGTTACCTCAAGGTACTTTATATTATTTGTGGCTATTATAAAGGGTGATGTTTCTCTGATTTTTTTCTCCGCCCCTTTTTCATTTGTATATAGGAGGGCTACTGATTTTTTTTTGAGTTAATCTTGTATCCTGCCACCTTACTTAAGGAGTTTATCAGCTGTAAGAATTCCCTGATAGAATTTTTTGGGTCACTTATGTATACTATCACATTGTCTGCAAATAATGAGTTTGACTTCTTCCTTTCCAATTTGTATCCCCTAGAACTCCTTTTGTTGTCTTATTGCTCTAGCTAGAACTTCAAGTAATATATTGAATAAGTATTGGGAGAGTGAACAGCCTTGTCTTGTTCCTGATTTTAGTAGAATCATTTTGAATTTCTCTCCATTTAATTTGAAGTTGGCTGCTGGTTTGCTGTAAATTGCCTTTATTATGTTTAGGTATGTTCCTTGTGTCCCTGATCTCTCTGGAACCTTTATCATGAAGGGGTGTTGGATTTTGTCAAAGGCTTTTCCAGCATCCAATGAGAAGATCATGCGAGGTTTTTTTCTTTCACTTTGTTTACATGGTGCATTACATTGACAGATTTTCATATGTTGAACCATCCTTGTTTCCCTGGGATGAAGCCTACTTGGTCATGGTGGATAATTTTTTGATGTCTTTCTGGATTTGGTTAGCTAGTATTTTATTGAGTATTTTTGCATCAATGTTCATGAGGGAGATTGGTCTTTAATTCTCTTTCTTTGCTGCATCTTCGTGTGGTTTGGCTGTCAGGGTAACTGTAGCCTCATGAAAAGAATTTGGTAATGCTCTTTTTGTTTCTATGGTGTGGAACAATTTAAAGGGTATTGGTATTAACTCTTCTTTGAAAATCTGGTATAATTCTGTGCTGAAAATATCTGGTCCTGGGCTTTTTTTGGTTGGGAGACTTTTAATGAGCATTTCTATTTCCTTAGGGGTTATTGCTCTATTTAAATAGTTTATCTAGTCTTGATTTAACTTTTGGTCTTGATTTAACTTTGTAGTTGGAGATCTTCTCTCTAGGTGCCACCAAGCCCCTGTCGTACCACAACCGACTTATAAAATAATCAATGAGATGCTTATATTACTTATAAACTGTATGGCCTTGGCAGGCTTCTTTTTATTTTCTTCTATCTTAAATTAACCCATATCTATTAGTCTATAAGTTGCCACATGGCTCGTGGCTTACCAATACCTCACATCCCTTTTCATGGCAGAGGCTGGCATTGTCTCTCCCCCCCAGCCTTGCACTTCCTTCAAATCTCCTCCTCCTTTTCCCACCTACTTTATCCTTCCTGCCTGGCTACTGGCCAATCGGCACTTTATTTACTTTAACCAATTAGAGCAATACATTTGACATGCAGAACATCCCACAGCAGGTATGGGGTACTTATCCAAAAAATCATCCATTTCTTTCAGATTTTCCAATTTTGTGGAGTAGAGGTTTTTGAAGTATGACCTGATGATTCTCTGGATTTCCCCATTGTCTGTTGTTATGCCCCCCTTTTCATTCCTGATTTTGTTAATTTGGATGCTCTCTATCTCTCTGCTTTTTGGTTAATTTGGATAAGAGTTTATCTATCTTGTTGATTTTCTCAAAGAATCAACTCTTTGTTTTGTTGATTCTTTGTATTATTCTCTTTGTTTCTATTTTATTGATTTCAGCCCTCAATTTGATTATTTCCTGGCATCTGTTTCTCCTGGGTGAGTTTTCTTCTTCTTCTAGAGCTTTCAGTTATGCTATTAAGTCACTAGTATGAGATTTCTCCAACTTAGTTAAGTGGGCATTTAGAGCTATGAATTTCCTCTTAGCACTGCTTTCATGATGTCCCATAAGTCTAGGTATGTTGTACATTAGTTTTCATTGAATTCTAGAAAATCTTTAATTTCTTTCTTTATTTCTTCCTTGACTCATTGGTGATTCAATTGGGCATTATTCAATTTCCATGAGGTTGTAGGCTTTCTGTAATTTTTGTTGTTGTTGAAATCTAACTTTAAGCCATGGTGGTCTGATAAGACACAGGAGGTTATTTCAAATTTTTTTGTGTCTTTTAAGATTTGCTTTGTGACCAAGCATGTGGTTGATTTTGGAGAAGGTTCCATGGGGTGCTGAAAAGAAGGTATATTCTTTTGTGTTAGGGTGAAATATTCTGTAGATATCTATTAAGTCTATTTGAGTCATAATGTATGTTAGTTCCCTTATTTTTCTGTTAAGTTTCTGTCTGACAGACCTGTCCATTGTTGTGAGTGGGGTGTTGAAGTCTCCCAATACTAGTGTATGGGGTTTGATGTGCAATTTAAGCTTTAATAATGTTTCTTTTATGAATGTGGGTGCCCTTGTATTTGGGGCATAAATATTCAGAATTGAAACTTCATCTTGTTGGATTTCCCCTGTGAGAAATATGTAGTGTCCTTCCTAATCCCTTTCAAGTGATTTTCATTTGAAGTCTATTTTATTAGATATTAGGATAGCTACACCAGCTTGCTTCTTAAATCCATTTGTTTGGAAATTCTTTTCCCAGCCTTTTATACTGAGGTAGTGTCTGTCTTTGAAGTTGAGGTGTGTTTCTTGTATGCAGCAAATGGATGGATATTGTTTTCATATCCATTCTGTTAGCCTTTGTCTTTTTATAGCTGAATTGTAAGACCACTGATATTCATGGATATTAATGACCAGTTACTATTAATTCCTGTTATTTTTTAGTGGTAGTATTGTATATTTCTCTTCTTTGGTATTTGTTGGTATGAGACTATCTATTGCCTGTGTTTTCATGGGTGTATCTAACTTCCTTTGGTTGGATTTTTCTTCAAGTGCTTTCTGTAGGGCTGGATTTGTGGAGAGATAGTGTTTAAATCTGGCTTTATCATGGATATATATTTTTTTACTCCATCTATGTTGATTGAGAGTTTTGCTGGATATAATAGTCTGGGTTGGTATCCATGGTCTCTTAGTATCTGCATAACATCTGTCTCGGACCTTCTGGTTTTTAGAGTCTCCATTGAGAAATTGGGTGTTATTTTTATGGGTCTGCCTTCACATATTACTTAGCCTTTTTCCTTTGCAGCTCTTAATATTTTTTCTTTATTCTGTATGTTTAGTGGTTTGATTATTATGTGGCAAGGGGACTTTCTTTTTTGATACAGTCTATTTGGTGTTCTTCAACCTTCTTGTATTTTTATAGGTATCTCCTTCTTTAGGTTGGGAAAGTTTTCTTCTATGGTTTTGTTGAATATATTTTCTGTGCCTTTGAATTGGTATTTTTCTCTTTCTTCTATTCTTAGGTTTTGTCTTTTCATGGTGTCCCAAATTTCTTGGACATTTTGGGTCATGACTTTGTTGGCTTTAGTGTTTTCTTTGACTGATGAATATATTTCTTCTTTTGTATCTTCAATTCCAGAGATCCACTCTTCTATCTGCTGAATTCTGTTGGTTATACTTGCATCTGTAGTTCCTGTTTGTTTACTCAGATTTTCCACTTCCAGCGTTACCTCAGTTTGTGTCTTCTTTATGGACTCCATTTCAGTTTTGAATCTTGAAATGTTTCCCTCATTTGTTTAATTGCTTTCTCTTGGCTTTCAAGGAATTTATTGATTTCTTCCCATTTTTTTGTTTGACTTTTCCTCGATTTCTTTAAGGGAATTTTTCATTTCCTCTTTTAAGATCTCTAATATCTTCTTAAAGTCATTTTATGGCAGATATCTTCTGTTTCTTCTGTGTTGGGATGTTCAGGTCTTGCTGATGTAGTTTCTGATGGAGTACTATTGGTGTTTTTTGTTGTTGACTGACAGCTACCCATCTCTTTCTCTTCTTGGTGCAAGCAGAGTCTGTCTCTGAGGAACCTCTCTTGGTGTGACGGATACTCTTGATCCAGTGGGAGCTCTTGTTATAGTCAATGCTGTTGGACTTTGTGTCTTAGGGAACAGCTCTTAGTCCAACTGGCACTAGTGGGCTCTGTCTCGGGGAGTAGCTGCAGTCTTAGCATGTGGTAGAAGGTGGTAGTCTGACATATCTGCAGGAGGTCTGCCTATCAACTGGCCTATTAGTTCAGTTGGGTGCTGACAGGCTCTGTCTCAGGGAACAGTTGCAGTCTTTGTTGGTGGGTGAAAATTGGGGAGTTGGGGCTTGTGTTACAGGTCCTGATGGGGGATAATGGTAGTCTGACATGTGTGCAGGAGGTCTTCCTGCTAACTGGCATGAAACTGGAACTGCAATGGGTGGAGGTGTAGGGGCGTGGGGTTGTGCTTCTGGGCCCAAAGCCTAGAGCCTGGGGTGTTTGGGTATGAGGATAAAGACTCACTTCTTAGTCCAGTCAGGTGCTGGCAGGCTCTGTCTCAGGGAACAGTTGCAGTCTTGGGGGGGTGGTATTTGGGGGAGGTGGGACTTGGGTTATAGGGTCTAATGGAGGATGGTGGTAGTCTGTCCTGTGTCCATGAGGTCTGCCTGAAACTGGAACTCTTAGTCCAGTTGAGTGCTGGCAGGCTCTGTCCCAGGGTTTTTTTTTTTAAAGATTTTTTATTTATTTATTATTTATGAAGTATTATGGCTGCATATATACCTGCATGCCAGGAGAAGGCATCAGATCTCATTATAGATGGTTGTGAGGCACCAAGTTGTGGCTGGGAATTGAACTTAGGACCTCTGGAAGGGCAGACAGTACTCTTAATCTCTGAGCCACCTCTCCAGACCCTGGAAATTTCAAGAATATTGATAGATATGTAAAGTATTAGAAAGAACAAGATAACTCAGAGTCAAAGATACATATTATATGTTATCTCTTTTAGGTACATCCCATCCAAGATTTTGAAGTTTATATGCATGTATATATGTGGGCATGAATGTGAGTATGGGCTATGAAATTCAAAAGAAGACCATGAGAAAATGAAGTCAGTTGTAGAGGAATCAGTGTGAGGAGATGAAACAGAACACAAATGACCTAAAAAAAGAATTGACGCTATAAAATGTGGAAGGATAGAAGGGGATGAATAGGAGTGGTAGAGAATCAGCAACAACAAACTGTATGAAAATGCATACAGAGCCCTAGTGAACTTATACAAATGAAAAATATTTTTAAAAATTAAGTAAAGGGAATTGCAAGAAGAAATAAAAATCCTTGTAACTGACTGAGTGAAGCATTGATACATAGATATTTTACACAGCTCAGAAGCTATGATGTGAATAAACTATGCATTTAAATTGTATTTTAGGTCATATAGAAAGTTTTTTCTCCTTTTTTATATATTATATTTGTGTTTTAATTTTACATTTCAGCCATGGGTTCCCATGTCCTCCCCACTCCCGCCTCTACCCCCACCTTCCCCCCAGCCCCTCCCCTCCATTCCCATCTCCTCCAGGACCAAGACTCCCCTGGGGATTCAATTAAATCTGGTGGATTCAGTACAGGCAGGTCGATTCCCCTCCTTCCAGTCTGAACAAAGTGTCCCTGTGTAAGCCCAAGGTTCCAAACTGCCAGCTCATGTACTAAGGACAGGTCGGGGTCCCACTGCCTGGGTGCCTCCCAAACAGTTCAAGCCATTCAATTGTCTTACTTATCCAGAGGGCCTGATCCAGCTGGGGGTTCCATAGCCTTTGGTTCATAATTCATGTGTTTCCATTAGTTTGGCTATTTGTCCCTGTGCTTTTTCCAATCTTGGTCTCAACAATTCTCCCTCATAAAATCCCTTCTCTTTCTCACCAATTGGACGGCTGGAGCTCCACCTGGGGCCTGGCCAAGGATCTCTGCATCCACTTCCATCAGTTATTGGATGAGAGTTCTACAACGACCATAGGGTGTTTGGGATCTGCATACCATACTAGATCAGATCAGACTTTCTCTTGACCATTGCCAACAGTCTACAGAGGATGTATCATTGTGGATTTCTGGGGATCTGTCGAGCACTTTGCTTCTTTCTGTTCTCATATGGTCTTCATTTATCAAGGTCTGTTAATCCTTGTTCTCCCTTTCTGTTCTTGATCCAGCTGGGATCTCCTGCTCCCTTAAGCTCTCTTTCCCTCTAACCTTGTCCTTCATTACTCCCAATGTTGTCCAGGTTGCTCATCCATTTCTCTGTCATTGGGTGATCCCTCAGTCTTTTCTAGGGTCCCATTTTCTAGGTAGCCTTCCTGGAGTTGTGTAGAATTCTAGTCATCTTTGTATTACATCTAGTATCCTACTATGAGTGAGTACATACCATGTTTGTCTTTCTGAGTCTGTGTTACCTCACTCAGGATGATTATTTTCTAGATACGTTCATTTGCCTGCAAACCTCAAGATTTCATTGTTTTTCTCTGCTGAGTGGTACTCCATTGTGTATATGTACCATATTTTCTTTATCCATTCTTCAGTTGAAGGGCATCTAGGTTGTTTCCATGTTCTGGCTATTATAAACAATGCTGATATGAACATAGCAGAGCAAGTGCCCTTGTGGTATGATTGAGCATTCCTTGGGTATATGCCCAAGAGTGGTATAGCTGGGACATGGGGGACATGGATTCCCAATTTTCTAAGGAAGTGCCATATTGATTTCCAAAGTGGCTGTACAAGCTTGCATTCCCACCAGCAGTGGAGGAGAGTTCCCCTTGCTCCACATCCTCACTAGCATAAACTGTCTTCTGTGTTTTTTATCTTACCCATTCTGACAGATGTAAGGTGATATCTCAGAGTCGTTTTGATTTGCATTTCCCAGATAATTAGGGATGTTGAGCAATTCCTTAAATGTCTTTCAGCCATTTGAGCTTCCTCTGTTGAGAATGCTCTGTTTAGTTCTATAGGCCATTTCTTAATTGGACTGTAGGGCATTATGATGTCTAATTTCTGGAGTTATTTATATATTCTGGATATCAGCCCTCTGAGAGACGTGGGGTTGGTGAAGACCTTTTCCCATTCTGTAGGCTGTCACTTTGTCTGGTTGACCACGTCCTTTGTTCTACAAAAGCTTCTCAGTTTCAACAGGTCCCATTGATTGATTGTTTCTCTCAGTGTCCATGCTACTGGTGTTATATTTAAAAAGTGCTCTCTGGTGCCAATGCATTCAAGACTACTACCTACTTTCTCTTATATCAGGTTCAGAGTAACTGAATTTATGTTGAGGTTTTTGATCCACTTGGACTTAAGTTTTGTGCACAGTGACAGATATGGAACTATTTGCAATCTTCTACATGTTAACATCAAGTTATGCTAGCACCATTTGTTGAAGATGCCTTCTTTTTTCCATTGTACATTTTTGGCTTCTTTGTCAAAAAATTATATGTCCATAAGTGTGGGGGTTAATGTCAGGGTCTTCAATGTGATTCCATTGGTCCACATGTCGGTTTTTATGCCAGTACCAAGCTGTTTTCATTATGGTAGCTCTATAGTAGAGCTTGAGGTCAGGGATTGTGATGCCTCCAGAGGTTGTTTTACTGTACAGGATTCTTTTGACTATCCTGGGTTTTTTGGTTTTTCCATATGAAGTTAAGTATTATTATTTCCAGGTCTGTGAAGAATTGTGTTGGTAATTTGATGGAGATTGCGTTGAATCTGTAGATTGTTTTTGGTAAGATCGCCATTTTTACTATGTTAATACTGTCTATCCATGAGCATGGGAGATCTTTCCATTTTCTGACATCTTCAATTTCTTTTTTCAGGGACTTAAAGTTTTTGTCATATTGGTCCTTCAAATGCTTAGCTGGAGTAACCCCAAGTATTTTATATCATTTGTGACTATTGTAAAGGGTGATTTATCTCTGATTTCCTTCTCAGCCTGTTTGTCTATTGTGTAGGAGGGCTACTGATTTTATTTGAGGTGATCTTCTATCCTACTATGTTGCTGATGGTGTTTATAAACTGTATCAGTTTCTTGATTGAATTTTTGGGGTCACTCATGTATACCATCATGTCTTCTGCAAATAGGGAAAGTTTGACTTCTTCCTTTCCAATTTGTATCCCCTTAATATACTTATGTTGTCTCATAGCTCTGACTAGAACTTCAAGTACTCTATTGAATAAGTATGGGGAGAGGGGACAGCCTTGCCTTTTTCCTGATTTAGTGGTACTGCTTTGAGTTTCTCTCCATTTAATTTGTTGATGGCTGTTGGCTTGCTGTAAATTGTCTTTAATATGTTTAGGTATGTTCCATGTATTCCTGAACACTCCAAGACCTTTATCATGAAGGGGTGTTGAGTTTTGTCAAATGCCTTTTCTGCATCTAGTGAGATGATCCTGTGGTTTCTTTATTTGAGTTTGTTTATATGGTGTATTACATTGATGGACTTTTTTATGTTGAACCACCCTTGCAACCCTGGGATGAAGCCTACTTGAACATGATGGATAATTGTTTTGATGTGATCTTGGAGTCTCTTTGCCAGTATTTTGCTGAGTACTTTTGCATCAATATTCATGAGGGAGATCAGTATGCAGTTCTCTTTCTTTGTTGCATCTTTGTTTGCTTTAGGAATCAGAGTAATTGTAGCCTCATAGAAGGAATTTGGTAATATTCCTTCTGCTTCTATTGTGTGGAACAATTTAAAGAGTATTGGTATTAAGTCTTTGAAGATCTGGTAGAATTCTGCATGGAAACCATCTGGTCCTGGGCTTTTATTGGTTGGGAGACTTTTAATGACTGATTCTATTTCCTTAGGGGTTATTGGACTATTTAAATGGTTTATCTGGTATTTATTTAACTTAAGTATGTCGTACCTATCCAGAAAATTATCCATTTCTTTAGATTTTCCAGTTTTGTGGAGTAGAGTCTTTTGAAGTATGGCCTGATGATTCTCTGGATTTCCTCATTGTCTGTTGTTATGTCTCCCTTTCATTTCTGATTTTGTTAATTTGGATGCTCTCTCTCTCTCTGACTTTTGGTTAGTTTGGATAAGGGCTTGTCTATCTTGTTGATCTTCTCAAAGAACCAACTCTTTGTTTCATTAATCATTTGTATTGTTCTCTTTATTTCTATTTCATTGATTTCAGCTCTCAATTTGATAATTTCCTGGTGTCTGTTCCTCCTGGGAGTCATTGCTTCTTCCTGTTCAAGAGCTTTCAGGTGGGCTGTCAAGTCACTAGTGTGAGATTTCTCCAACTTCTTTATGTGGGCATTTAGTGCTATGAATTTTCCTCTAAGCTCTGCTTTCATGGTGTCCCATCAGTTTGTGTATGTGGTGTATTCATTTTCCTTGATCTCTAGGAAGTCTTTAATGTCTTTCTTTATTTCTTCCTTAACCCATTGGTGATTCAGTTGAGCATTATTCAGTTTCCATGAGATTGTAGGATTGCTGTAGTTTTGTTGTTGTTGTTGTTGTTGTTCTTGAAATCTAACTTTAAACCATGGTGGTCTTATAGAACACAGGAGGTTATTCCAATTTTGTATCTGTTGAGATTTGCTTTGTGGCCAAGTATGTGGTTGATTTTAGAGAAGGATCCATGGGGTGCTAAGAAGAAGGTATATTCTTTTTTGTTCGGGTGGAATGTTCTGTAAATATTGATTAAGTCCATTTGAGTCATAACATCAGTTAAGTCCATTATTTCTGTTAAGTTTCAATTTGACAGATGTGTCTAGAGGTGAAACTGGAGTGTTGAATTCTCCTACTATTAATTTGTGGGGTTTTATATGTGATTTAAGCTTTAATAATGTTTCTTTTACCTATGTGGGTGCCCTTGTGTTTGGGGTATTAATGTTCAGAATTGAGACTTCATCTTGGTGGATCTTTCCTGGAATGAGTATGTAATGTCTTTCATCATCTCTTTTGATTGATTTTAGTTTGAAGCCTATTTTGCTGGATATTAGGATGGATACACCAGCTTGCTTCTTAAGACCATTTGATTGGAAAGTCTTTTCCCAGCCTTTTATTCTTAGGAGGTGTCTATCTTTGAATTTGAGGTGTTTTTCTTTATGCAGCAGAAAGTTGGGTCCTGTTTTCTTATTCATTCTGTTAGTCTGTGTCTTTTTATAGGTGAATTAAGTCCATTGATATTAATTAATATTAATGACCAGTGATTGTTCTTTCCTGTTTTTATTTTTATTTTTTGGTGTTAGTGTGTGTGTACTTCTCTTCTTTGAGGTTTACTGCTATAATGTTATCTATTGCCTGTGATTTCGAGGGTGTATCTGACTTCCTTAGGTTGGAATTTTCCTTCTAGTGCTTTCTGTAGGGCTGGGTTTGTGGATAAGTATTGTTTAAATCTGGTTTTGTCTTGTAATGTCTTGTTCAATCCATCTATGATGATTGAAATTTTTGCTGAGTATATTAGTCTAGGCTGGCATCCATGTTCTCTTAATGTCTGCATTATATCTGTCCAGGTCCTTCTGGCCTTAAAAGTCTCCATTGAGAAATCGGGTGTTATTCTGATGGGTTTGCCTTTATAAGTCACTTGGCCTTTTTCCTTTGCTGCCCTTAATATTCTTCTTTATTCTGTTCGTTTAGTTGTTTAATTATTATGTGATGAGGGGACTTTTTTGGCGGGGTCTACTCTGTTTGATATTCTATAGGCTTCTTGTATCTTATTGGCATTTCCTTCCTTAAGTTGGGAAAGTTTTCTTCTGTGATCTTGTTAAATATATTTTCTATGCCTTTGAGTTGGTATTCTTCTCCTTCCTCTATGCCTATTATTCATAGGTTTGGTCTTTTCATGGTGTCCCAAATTTATTGGACATTTTGGGTCATGAGTTTGTTGGCTTTAGTGTTTTCTTTGACTGATGAATCTATTTCTTCTATCATACCTTCAACACCAGAGATCCTCTCTTCCAGCTCTTTCATTCTGTTGCTTATACTTGCATCTGAAGTTCCTGTTTATTTACTCAGATTTCGTTTTTCTAGCATTCCTTCTGCTAGTGTCTTCTTCATTTTTTTTCTATTTCCCTCTTTAGTTCTTGGACTGTTTCCCTCATTTGTTTCATTACTTTTTCATGATTTTCTTTCAGGGACTTATTGTTTTCTTCCGCTTTATTTGTCCTGTCCTCTCATTTTATAGCGCTCTTCCCATTTTTTTGTTTGTCTCTCACTCCACTTAATTTTTATTTTATTCTATATAAGTCTCTAGCCTCTCCATTATGTTACTTATAAGGTTGTTTTCTTTTTCTTCTTCCATTCTGTGATATTCAGGTCTAGCTGTTGGAGAAGGGCTAGGTTCTGTTAATGCTGTATTGCTCCTTATTTTGTTGTATGAACTTCTGCTTGGATATCTGCCCATCTCCCTGTAGATTCATCTTGGTCTTATCAGTGCACAAAGCTGCCAGATTTAGGGAGCCTCTCTCTGGTCCAGATGGAAGCTCTGGGCCAGAGGGGAGCTCTGGGCCAAATGGAAGTACTGGCTGGATGGGATCTGGGGCCTGGTCTCTGAGTCTCAGGAAATCTCTGGGATCTCAGTATCTTGTCCAGATGGTAGCTCCTCTTGTCCAGATGGGAGTTCCAGGGCAGGAGGGAAGTTCTCCTCCAGATGTGAGTCCTGGGGCAGATGGTAGCTGGGGGCTTGTATTTGAATCTCAGGAAGTAGCTGGGATCTCCTTACCTTGTCCAGATCGGAGCTCGGGTAGGATGGGAGCTGGGGGTTGGTCTCTGAGTCTCAAGAAATGGCTGGGGTCTTGGGTAGATGGGTGTGTGCCAGAGTGTGGAGATTTCATGGTCTCCCTGCAGTCTTGGAAAAGGAGAACCTTCCTGCAGGGCAGCTGATTGTCCAGAATCTGGGGCCAAGTTTGGCAGGTCTTCCTGGGATAGCTGGTGCCCAGAGGTGGTACCTAGAGGCGGAGGCCTCTCTGATTATAACCTCAGGCACTCACCTCTGGTCCTGATGGGAGTTCTGGGGCAGGATGGAAGCTGGGGGCTGATTTCTAAGTCTCCAGGAGTGGCTGGAGTCTCTGGCAGTATGGTGTGGGGGCAGGGCATGGAGGTTGTAGGGTCTACTGGAGGGTCTTGGAGACGGGGAACCTTCCTGGTGGGGTTGGGGGGTCCTGCCCTATTGCCAGAACCTGAGGCCAAGTTGGGCAGGTGTTCCTCACAATATCTGGTGTTCAGAGCTGGGACCTAGGTGCAGGCCCTTTGGGTGTGACCCCAGGCACTCACCTCTGGTCCAGGTGGGAGTTCCTGGGCAGATGGCAGCTTGGAGCTGGTCTCTGAGTCTCAGAAAGTGGCTGGGGTCTCCGCCATATGGAAAGTTTTATGCCAGGTACATGCCTACCACTTACTCATAATCTAAGATCTGAATTTAAGACAAAATCTCTAACATGATGACAACGCATTGAGAAAAAAGTACATTGTGTTTATAGAAGACTTTATCTTTTATAAAATTTACCCAACCTCCTGAACATAAAATGAAGCCTGTTGAGACATGCTTTCCTAGAAGTCTTCACATAACCTTGTCTTAAACTCATAGGAATCCTCTTGCTTTGGCCTTTTGAATGCTGAAATTACAGGTGTGAGCCACCACAGACTCTTCCAAGTTATTTACAACACTGTTTGTTATGCTGTAATGATCAACCAAGATAAGTCCCTCTATTGACACTCTTAGTTTTATATTTGTAACTCTTAGATTCTACCTGAAAAAAACAACTAGTACTAGATTACTTACAGTGTCTCACAAATTGAAGTTCTGTAATTATAATGACTCATAACATTCACTCTTGTCAATAGTCAATGAGTCAGAGAAATACAGAATATATGTTCTCTCTCCAATTTCCATTTCACTGTAGCACCATCTCAAATTTTTGTAATATAGGTTCAAAAATGCAGAGTCTTGAAGATTCAAAGGTATCAGTATGTCAGGGAAATAAGAAAAACTAAAACATACTTTGTTAAAAAATGCTATAATGATGGCTAAAATCCTGTATGATAATTTTATAACTAAAAATAAAATAAAATAAGGTATGTTGGCCTTTTGCATTGTAGTCCAGAAATACATAGTGATGCTGGTGACTGCACAGAAAACAATGTTTATTTCATCCTTAGAAGATAAAAAACGATGCCTTTATATTAGGCAGTTTCTTTTAATACCATACATGGTCATGTATATAAAGGTTTTCTGTGTAGCAAAAGTAATCCAGAAAATTATGGGGTTTTGTCACATTTTATCTTAATATCTCCCCTAATTTCTTTTCCTTTCTTTTCTTTTGGCTTTTTGAGACAGGGTTTCTCTTTGTAACCATGGAGCATTTCCTGGAACTCACTCTGTAGCCAAGGCTGGCTTCAAACTCTCAGAGATCTGCCTGCCTCTGCCTCCCAAGCACTGGGATTAAAGATGTGCCCCACCACCGCCTGGTATCCCCTAATTCCTAAATCCTCAAAAATTGTGGTGATATCTTTGGAATTATACTATGAGCACAAAACTTCATTACTAGAAGCTTCCATTCTCCCTTATATGTAAGACCATGAGAGGCTCAGGAAAGTCATCAAGGAGTTGATGTCAGAAGGGCATCTACTTTTAAACTTGCTTCAGTCAAAGGAGCTGTCAAATCACTGAATTCTTCTCCAAGGAACTGGAGCTTTTGCCCACCCTCCACATCTACATTAATTGTACAGTTTAAAGTTTACATTTTCATCTAAAATATGAAAAGAAATATAGAATGGTTTTACTTGTAAAAGATCATGTTGAACTTGTTTTGAAGCTAAAACAGATTAAATACTTTTATAAAAATTCTAACAAATATGATCAGTGAGTCAACTTGGTTACTATTTATTTAAAATTCACATAACCAAATTGTGCCTCTAGTGATTAAAAAGACTTCTTCAACCTTCTGATTTTGAATGTGTTCCCTAAGTACAAACTCTTTGAAAGTGAGATAATTAATACCAACAGGATATTCATAATCACAATCAGTGCATAGATGGTATAAAGTCTTTGCTCCACAACTTGGCAAAGATCACCCTTCTCAGTGGGAAATTGAAAGATGTAAGCTGAGGAGCCCAAGCACTTATGGCTCATTCTGAATCTATCATTTCTTGAATATTTTATTTTAAATCCTATGTACTAAATGTACAATTAATATAACTAAAATGCAATGTACTTGTTAGAAGTTATTTTATGTCTAGAGAGTAAATTCTCTATAAACAACACTTAGACATATTATTATTAGTTATTTGCAGCATACATTGCTTCCAGATATTATTTGAAGCAATATGTCTGTGAAGCTCATAAAGTAAGTGGGTAAAGAGACAGCTCAGTGGATAACAGGGCTTTCTATGGAAGCTAGAAAACTGAATTTCAACTCCCCAGTCCTCTTGTAAAAGCTGAGTTTAACCAGCCATGTGTGTAAGGACAAGGTTGAAGAGGAAAGACAGGTATATCCTTGGAGCTCACTGCCTATCCATCTCAGCTAGAAAGGCAAGCTTCAGGTTCAGTGAAAGACCCTCTCTCAAAACTTATGATAAAGAGCAACAGAGGAAGAATATCAATGTTTTCTGGCCCCAATATGCATGAACATTGGTATGTGCACCCTATACATGTGCACATAACATATACAAACACACACATTCACAACACATAAGCTTACAAGATGTAAATCTTCACCTTCATAAATCTCATGGAAGCCTAGATGAAAGGATATTACCCATAGATCAATATTGTTCTCACAATTACAACATATGGATTGTCAAATTACTTCAAAGTTAAATACTCTAAAATATATAGCATGTTCTGTACTCAAACCATATCCCAGAAGGTTAGGTGAATAACTTCAAACCAAATAAAGTCTATTTTTCTGGGGGGGGGGAGAGTTAATGTAAATATTTATCCATTAGGGTATACAAATTAATTTAATTTAATCTGACTTATGTTCTCTAAGTATATATACTGCACCACACATTATGTTATCACTCTATTTTTTGATGGCAGTCATTGAAAATAAAACTACTTAGTCCTGATATTTGTAGGTAATCAGAACAACAAAACTGAGGTTTAACTTACATGAGCCAGAGTGGTTGCATGATATGATGTTTTCAGACTCATGGGCAGTGAAATAAATTTTCAGGGAGTCTTGACAACTGTAGTTCATTTAGGTAGACCTTCCATGGAGTCAACAGTGTATGATAATTAAATGTTTCAGGAGAGTCATCTGGTTTATGATGTGATAAATTATTTCATATTCTTGAATAACTCAAGATCATTTCAGGCAGTAACTGACCTCTTTGATACAGAAGGAAAGCTAGTGTCACACTAAATCAAAAACAGGAACATAGAATGAGAGAAAGGTATGTAGCAAAGGTGAGTAGCTCATGAATATGGTGTGCATTTTCCACAAATATTCTGCGACAACTTTTAACTTGTGCAAAATTAAGAGTTCAGGGACCCTTTTGGACATTTGCTTCAGAGATAGTAAAACACCTTCTCAATAGTCTGTCCCTCGGTTCCAGAAATTCCATTTGCATTATAACAAGGACAAAAATAAGTTTTAAAAAGTCTGATTATTGCTGGTTTTTAATCCAACTTTAAGAAAAGAGTAAAATAATCAAAGAATAGAGTAGGTGCCACACTACATGCATGAGCTACATGGAAAGACAGACAGAACACTATGTACAAATATAAATGGTAACAAAAAATGCCTTGGTTGCTTTTGACAATATTGCCAAGGGGCCTGAAATGTTCCATTCCAATTTTAGAATTAGTATTTCCAAAGATATTCTTTTGTTAGAAAAGCCATTGGACCTTGAAATCATCAAGCTGAAAGATAATTAAGAAAGATGAGCCCACTGATAGATCTGCTCTCCTCTTCCCTTAACCTCTCCTTTTGAATTATGATTCTGTATAAAGATGAATCGTTTTACATCCTAGTGATGTTTTAGATGTATTTATTTCTGAGTACAGATCATGATATTCTCTAGCGTTTGCAGTTGAAATATCACTGGCCACTTCTGTTGGATGAGCCTCTTTGTTATACCATATTAAGAGTTTTGAAAAAAAATTGTCATATTCATTTTTAGAGAGAACAAGAGACAACATTACTGATTCAACCATGATAGCTTTTTCTAAGATGGAATTAAATCAGCATAATTTCAGCAATTTTCTTTTTTACACTAATACCACACTTCATTATGTTATATGCCAAGGCACTTTAGAAACTCTCACTTGCTTTTAAACTATCACTTACTGGTGGCAATTACTACTTTATTTCAGGTCTTGATGCTTTCAAGAATTTGAACTTGTAAAACAACATTGTTCTTAAAACTGTTTAAAAACCACAGGAACAAAAAACATTCCCTATCTTTATCAGGCCCATTCTTGAACATTTTTGCATTCATTGTACTTATTTTGGTATGATATGTTTTAAAAGTAAGGTGGGTTTGCATTTTCTCTTTAAAAAAAACCTGGAAAATCAAGAAACTACTCTCACTGGACTAAATGAGGTTTCACAGAAGTAACATATTTGCCCTGTTGTGAAATACGGTTTTAAAAAGTACTTGAACTGAAGTTAATGCCACCTACAGTCTATGTCCAGATGGAATGAAATACTTGCTAAAACTGCCTGAAGGGACAATTCTTGTGAGAAGAATAAAAAACAATGAGGAACCTCTCAAAATCAGTGAAGAACTCCAATGGGAGTGGATAGAAAGCTCAAAGTACACACAGGGTACAAGAGGATGAGTGTCAACATGGAAAAAATAAATTCTAAGGTCTCATCCATTTCTCTGTCACTGGGTGATCCCTGTGTCATTCTTAGGGTCCTCTTTACGAGGTAGCCTCCCTGGAGTTGTGAGTTGCAGTCTCGTTATCCTTTGCTTTACATCTAGTATCCACTTATGAGTGAGTACATATCATGTTTGTCTTTCTGAGTCTGGGTTACCTCACTCGGGATGATATTTTCTAGTTCCATCCACTTGCCTGTAAACCTCATGATGTCATTGTTTTTTTTTTCTGCTGAGTAGTACTCCATTGTGTACATGTGCCATATTTTATTTATCCATTCTTCAGTTGAAGAGCATCTAGGTTGTTTCCAGGTTCTGGCTATTACAAATAATGCTGCTGTGAACATAGTTGACAATGTGTCCTTGTGGTATGATTGAGCATTCCTTGGGTATATGCCCAAGAAGAATTACTTGGGTATATGCACAAGGAGCATTCCTTGAGTATATTCCCAAGGAATATGCCCAATATATGCCCAAAGGAGGTTGATTCCCAATTTTCTAAGAAATTATTTATTTTCAAAGTGGCTGTACAAGTTTGCATTCCCACCAACAGTATAGGAGTGTTCCCTTTGCTCCACATCCTCTATAACATAAACTGTCTTCAATGATTTTGACCTTAGCCATTCTGATGGGTATAAGATAGTATCTCAGAGTCATTTTGATTTGCATTTTTCTGATGATTAAGGATGTTGAACAATTCCTTAAATGGCCTTTTAACCATTTGATCTTCTTCTGTTGAGAATTCTCTGTTTAGTTCTATAGCCCAGTTGGGTATTTTGATGTCTAATTTCTTGAGTTCTTTATATATTCTCGATATCAGCCCTCTGTTAGATGTGGGGTTGGTGAAGACCTTTTCCCATTCTGCAGGCTGTCACTTTGTCTGATTGACCATATTCTTTGCCCTATAAAAGCTTCTCAGTTTCAAGTGGTCCCATTTCTACTGGCAGTGGTGAAGAGAGTGCCTGAGCTGACCTAATCTGGTGATTGGATGGCTGAACACCCTGTCATGAGAGAACTCTCATCCAGTGACTGGTGGAAGCAGATGCAGAGATCCAGGGCCAAACCCCAGGTGGAGCTCCAGGAGTCCAATCAGCAAGAGAGAGGGGGGATTATATGAGCAAGAGATATTGAGAACATGACTGGAAAAAGCACAAGGACAAATAGCCAAACTATTGAAAACACATGAACTGTGAACCAATAGCTGAGAAGCTCTCATGGAACTGGACCAGGCCCTCTGGATAAGTGAGACAGTTGATGAGCTTGAACTGTTTAGAAGGCCCCCAGGCAGTGGGACTGGGACCTGTCCTTGGTGCATGAGCTGGCTTTTTGAACCTAGGGCCTATGCTGAGACACTTTGCTCAGCCTTGGTGCAGGGAGGAAGGTACTGGACCTGCCTCAACAGAATCTATCAGGCTGGGCTGACTCCCCAGGGGAGACCTTGCCTTGGAGGAGGTGGGAATGGATGGTGGATTGGGGGAGAAGGCTTAGGGATGGGGGGAGGGAGGAAAGGGGAATCTGTTGTTGATATGTGAAATTTAATTAATTATAAAATAAAAATATTTATTAAAAAAGAAATTGAAAGGATTAAAGTACAAAAAGTTGAAGGTGTTGAAACAAGAGTATCAGATATATTCTCATCAGAAACAAAATGGCTATCAATAAAAGCTGAGGTATCAGAAGTTATATCAGAAGAATGCTAATTTTCTGCAAAGCCTTATTTTCACTGGGTAATATCATCCTTCCATGTTTGGATCACAGGAAAATGCCTATGATTTCAGGAAAACTCCATAAATATTGGGCATCATAATGATGTATTAAAATTACAGAGGCAGGACATACTGATGATAATGGTCAATTTTATATAATTATACTTTATTACATAAAAATTTTATAAGTTGCAACATTCTGTTTTGAAATCCAGATTATAAATCACTGCATTCTTAGTACTAGACATTTGTTTTTAGTTGGAAAAAAATCGGCACCTCACCTTCCACAAACTTTACTATTTTCTTCTTTGCTGAATTTTATTCTAAGTAAGCAACACAGATATGGAGCAAACAGTACCAAAGTCAAGTGAGTAGATTCCATGCTACAGAAAAACCAGTCTACCCTCTCACTATATGTATGTTGCACATTGTTAACCCTGGGGGCACACTTTCATATTTAGAATATTTTTACAGGTTCCTAATGTTTTTTCTACTTTTTTATTTATTATATTTGTGTTTTAATTTAATGAAACCTGGAATTCCTAATAATGACACTACTACTTAAGTGCCCCCCTCACTTTCTTAGGATGTCCTATTTTAAGCAGTACATACTTCAAATTTTGTGTAACTTTGTAGAAGCCAAGAGAAAAAAATCATGAGAACATAATTTCTTTTTTGTTTTCTTCAATGAGGAAAGGAATATTACTAATGATATATTTGGAGATAGTTACTAGAAAGAAAAAAAATTGGCAGCTTTTCACTAAGAGGAAGTTTATGAAATATATAGTTTTTGCTTTGTGGTTTATCATCTGTATTTGAAATGAAATACAGGAAGATTCAACAGCAATCAGGCAGCTTGCCATTGTGCCTGCAGCATTTCCAGAACCACAAAGAAAAGCTGAGCCATTCCCATGTGCCTGTAAACCACAGTTTCATGTCTGCTGACAACTTTCACAGCACTTGGGGTTTGTTAATAGCTTATTAAAGTGATTGCAACATTCAAATCTCCCATTTACAATTGTTGATACCTCATTATCCCAAAACGACCACTTAGCCTACCCAAATCTTGATTCATGTCCAGCACATACATTCTCCATTTCCACTAACCTCTGCCAATTTGCATTATTCCTAGTGACTGACTGTTGCATTAACATACTTCATTTTCATCATTATTGTCCTTAATCAGTGAGTAGAGAAACATAGGTAAAGTAGCAAATTTGGTAAAAGAGCTGTCTTCTAGAATCTGGACATCACAGAATGATTCCAGAGGTGTTCTAAGTTACATTTGATGACCCAGATTCAGATAGATTAAAAAAATGAGAATAAATATAGGAGATAATTTCGACTGAAATGATTTCAAGTTGGGCTAAAGTTTGAAATTCCTTAAATGCAACCACATTATTTCAGCTTTCAATAAGGTCTATTACTTTTAATGGGACAAAAGAAACTTTTGTTTAGAGTCCCACCAGGCAAGTCAGTGAAAGTCTATTAGTATTGCTCTTTACTTTTTCTGAAATAGAGAATCAAGAAGCAGTTAATGATATGAAAATGTATCTGCTAATGATTATTTGCACATCAATTAGATATTCAAACTTTATGTTTTAAAAACCTTAGTCATAGGGTATCCTCCATAATAAGAGATATACTAGAAGCCAGTGTGCAGTAGTGATTTTCTTCCTGACTGGGAAAAGTTGAGCATCATGCCTTTAATGCAATACCCAAGATACTGAAATGATAAAGAGAAAATGTTTATGTTGTCTCATATCTTGGAAGGTTCCTCTCCTCAGCTGATTGGCTTTTTGCTTTGGGCTTGTGGTCAAGGCAGAGTATACTTATAGACTCATTAGTAAAATAAAACCCTCACAGTATCGATCAAGAAGAAAAGTTTAGCTGGAGTATTTCTCTCTGTCTCCTGCCAAGCCCCTGTAGTCCCATAACCCATGTATAAAATAATCACTCAGGTGCTTATATTACTTATAAACTATATGATCATGGCAAGCTTCTTGTTATCTACTTCTACCTTAAATTAACACATTTCTATTAATCTATAAATTGCCATGTGGCTTGTGGATTACCAGTACCTTACATCTCACTTGTCATGGTGGTGGCTGGCAGGTCTTTCTTCAGCCTTCCACTTCCTAAAATTTTCCTCTTTGCTTGTCCCGCCTATACTTCCTGCTTGGCTACTGGCCAATCAGTGTTTTATTTACTAAACAATCAGAGCAACACATTTGATATACAGAACATGCCACAGCAGCAGAGTATGGAAAATTCCTGACAAGAGCATGCATGCCCTCAGTGACCTAAGATATCAGGGACAATATTTCATAGGTTCCATTATGTAACAGTAGCATCATGTAGACACTAAGCTTATCATGTGTGGGCCATTTGGGGAAATTTCAACATCTTAAGTACAGTAGACTGAATTATTTCATCTGTTCAATACAAGCAACTTTTTATCATCATTGTTTAGTCAAATCTTTCAGGTTCATATTTACTATCAAGAGCTGAGCCCTTGTCACAATATACAATGCATACAGTCACCAGCTCCATTTTATTCAGTAGGCACTATCCACCACCTTTCAGAATGAGAACTTCTGAGATGTAGAAACAACTTCAGTATCAACTAAATTGTAAATCAACAACCAGAAATCCATTGGTTTGCTACAATAACTAACATATCATGTGTTACTTCTTGGCCTTTAAAAAAGTGTTTTGATACACAAATAGGAAGGAATATAAAGGTTTTGCCTTTTTAGATCTAGGTTATCTCATTCAGTGTAATACTTTCAAGTTATATCTGCTCACCTGCAGATTTAACTATTTCATTTTTTTCTTTACAGCTACATGGTATTATATGGGGTGTATGCATTCCATTTTCATTACCCACTTGTTCCTTGAGGGACATTCAGGTTGTTTCCATTCCCTAGCTATTGTGGAAAACAAAGGCAACAAACATGGCTGAGCAAGTGTCTCTGTAGTAGGATATCAATTCTTTAGAGTGTATATCATGAAGTGGAAGAGCAGGGTCATGTGATTGATCAACACTTAGCTTTTTAGGAATTTTCCATCCTGAATTCCACTGTGGCTGTAAATATTTTCAGGGCCACTAAGAGCAAGTGAGAGTAACCCCTTTCTTACATCCTTACCAGCATTTGTTTTCAATTGTTCTCTTAATCACAGCCATCTTGACTAGCATAAGATAAAATCTCAAAGTAGTTTTAATTTATATTTACCTAATTTCTAAGAAGCACTTCTTAAGATAGTTCTTAGCCATTTGATTTATTCATTTGAAAACTATCTGTTCAGACCCATAAGTTGTTTCCTTGATTTTTTTTTTTTCAGTAACAGAGCTGGCAATTTTTTCTCATATTCTGTGGATGTTCTTTTCATTTGATTGCTTTGTTCAACTTTTGTAAGACACCTTTTAGCTTTCTTCGTTCCATCTTGGGCTGATTTTTTGTTGTTGGTGGTGTTTTTTTTTTGAAACAGGGTTTCTCTGTGTTGTTTCTCGCTCTGTAGACCAGAGTGACCTCGAACTCACAGAGATCCTCCTGGCTCTGCATCCCACATGCTGTGAATAAAAGCACGCACCACCACTGCCTGGCCCCATTTTGGGCCGACTTTTGTGGAGGATTATTGGTACATGGTTAATTTCATTCTTCTACATGTGTACTGTATACATATAGTTTTTATCACCATTTGTTAAAGATACTGTCTTTTCTCCAGTGTATATTTTGGACATCTTTGTCAAATATCAGATGACTGCAGTTATGAACACTCAGGTTAAATCTTCTAGTTTGTTTTATTGTTATATATGTCTGGTTATGTGTCAGTACCATGGTGTTTTTATTACTATGACTCTGTAAGATAGCTTGAAATCTGTTGGGATAATATGTCCAATATTGTTCTTTATTGCTCATAAGTTCTTTAGCTACCAGGCATCTTTTATGCTTCCATATGTGAGGATTTTGGTTAGGATTTCATTGACTATATAAATTGCTTTAGTTATGATAGTTATTTTCACAATATTAATTCTACCAATTCATAGCATAGTACAGTTTTCCATTTTTTAATATCTTCTTTAATATCCTTCTGAAGAAATTTACAGTCTTCATTGTAGAAATATTTCACATCCTTTGTTAGCTTAACTGACTTTTTTTTTTGAGGCTACTGTGAATGGGAGTGTTGCTATGATCTCTATGTCAGAATGCTTATTGCTGATAAATAGAGGGACTATTGGTTTCCATAATTTGATTTTTGCTGAATGTGTTGATCTTTCTATAAATTTCCCAGTAAAATTTTTTAGATTTGTGACATACTATATGCGCAATTTGAATTCTTAATTCCCTATTGATATCACTTAATTTCTTGGTTTTGTCTTATTAATACAGCTAGTACATCAAACAGCATATTAAAAAGAAGTAGACTAGTATACATCCCTGTTTCATTTCTAATTTTAATGGGATTGCATCAAGTTGTTTTCAATTTAGGATGTTTGCTGTGCATCTGTTATATACAGCCTTTCTTGTGTTGAGGTATATTTCTTCCAGAACTACTCTCCCTTGGTTTTGTTTTTGTTCTTCAATCAATGAGAGCATGTTAGTTTCCCCAAGGTCTTTTCCTAAACTATTGAGATAACCATGTGATATCTGTTTTTAATTCCATTCATATGATTTATTACATTTATATAACACTTACATTGAACTACCCTTGATCTCTTGGGTAATGCCAACTGGATTTTGTTGTATGATTTTTTTTTTTTTTTGGTATATGCATGCTTTCAATTTGCAAGTATTTTCTGGGGATTTTTGAAGCTATGTTCATCAGGGATTTGGGCTTTTTGGTTTTCTGTTTTGGTGTTGTTTTCACCTTGTTTTGGTATTAAGAGTTAGAAGTGTTCACTCTGATTCTACTTTTCTAAAATGATTTAAGAATTTATTTTAGTTTCTGTTCTATTACTATGAGGTGACACTATGACTATAGCAGCTTATAAAAGAAAGCATTTAATTGAGAGATTGCTAACAGTTTCAGAGGGTTAGTCCATGATTGTCATGGAGGGAAGCATTGCTGGCTGGCAGGCAGGCATGACATTGGACTAGTAGCTAAGGGCTCACATCTGATCCAAAAGTAAAACCAGAATGAGAGAAAATCTGGAACTGGTGTAGGCTTTAAAAACCTCAAATGCTACCCCTAGTGGCACACCCTCTTCAGCAATGCCACACCTCCAAATCTTCCCAAATAATTCTACTAACTGGGAATCAAACATTCCAACATACATGCATATGTGGGCCATTCTTATTCAAACAACCATAAAAGTACTGGTTTTAGTCTTTGTTTGAAAGTCTATAGGATTCTGCTGTGAACCCATCTGGCCTGGGAGTGTTTTAGTCAAAAAGATTTTTACTATTATTTTAGTATCTTTAGTTATTATGGGTTTAAGTTTTCATTTCCTCTTGAATAACTATTATGGTTTGGATGAGTCTAGAAATTCATTTTTTTAGGATTTATATTTTAATGGAGTATAGGCTTTAAATATATTCCTTTATAATGTTGTGAATTCCTTTGCTGTCTGTTGTAATTTTTCATGTTCAACTTTGCTCCTGTTGTCTTGCCTTACTCTTGGTTAATCAGGCTACTTTTCTAGTTATCTTGTTTATCTTTTCAAATAATTAGCTCTTATATGAATTAATTTTTGTAATGTTTTACTTGTTTATATTTAATTAATTTTTTCTTACATCTTGCCATTTCCTGGGTTTGAATTTGGTTTGCTCTTGTTTTTCCAAAACTCTTGAGCTACATAATTAGGTTGTTTATTTTTCCTCTGTCTTCTTTTTATTGTAAGATATTAATGCTGCAAAGTGGATATAAGAAGAAAAGCAAAGTATAACCAGAGTACAATCCACAGTCCCAGAGAACCTAGCTAACAAAGAGGACCCTAACAGAGATTCATGGATTGCCCTAGGAGGGGAAATAGATGAAATCTGGGTAAACTGGGGGTGAGGGGATGGGAACATGAGGGAACAGGATGGGAGAGTTGCGGGAGGGAAGGAGAGGGAGATCAATGAAAAAAGTATCTTCTTCTTCTTCTCCTTCTCCTTCTCCTCCTCCTCCTCCTCCTCCTCCTCCTCCTCCTCCTCCTCCTCCTCCTTCTTCTTCTTCTTCTTCTTTTTTTTGGGGGGGGTGTTTGAGACAGGGTATGCCACCACACCTGGCAACAGAAGTGTCTTCATGGGGGAGACACTATAAGGTTAGGGTGAAACCTGGTGTTAGGGAAATTCCCAGGAATCCACAAGGATGGCCCCAGCCAAGACTCTTAGCAATAGTAGAGAGAGTACCTGAACTTGCCTTCTCCTGTAATCAAATTGGTGACTACCCTAATTGTCATCTAGAACCGCCATCCAGTAACTGATAGAAGCAGATGCAAAGATTCATAGCCAAGAACTGGGCCAAGCTCAGGGAATACAGTTGAAGAGAGGAGGGAGGGATTACATGAGCAAGGGGGTTCAAGATTATCACAGAGATGTAGCTAGAGTATTCCTGCCTGGCCCACAGTCAGGACAAATCTCTCTTACCCGCCAGTCCCACAGTCACTCAGACCCAACCAAGAAAGCACACAGAAACTTATATTGCTTATAAACTGTATGGCTGTGGCAGGCTGTTTGTTATCTATATTTTTTATCTTAAATTAACCCATTTTTGTTAATCTATATTTTGCCACATGGCATGTGGCTTACCAGTGTCTTTACATGTTGCTTCTCTTGGCGGCAGCTGGCGGTGTCTTTCCCCAGCCTCTACTTCCCAGAATCCTCTTCTCTCTTGTCCCGCCTATACTTACTGCCTGGCCACTGGCCAATCAGCATTTTATTTGTACAGAGCAATATCCACAGCACTTCCCCTTTTCTTTTTTTTTTAAAGGAAGGTTTTAACTTTTACATAGTATAATTACATATAACAAAACAATTATCAAACAAGAATTACAGTTATAATATTAAAGAAGATATCTTATCTATCTTTTATTTGTGAGTCTAAGGTTTTATATCTAACTTATCTTTTATCACAATTGAGGAAATTATAACTATCTAGTCTTTAACCATATCAAAGACCTAAGAAGGATATATTACCTGAGAACCAGGAGAAGGATGTAAGCATTTTTTAGGAGTCTTGTAGGGTAGACAGAGACAGCTGGCAGCCTGGACAAATACCTAATGTTTCTTTGTAAAGTTGGGGCATTTGTTTTCAGCCCACAGGGCTAGAGTCTCTTGGTCACTTCTCTCAGTGTCTTGAAGAATGTCTGGCAGTTTCCTCTGTGAAGCAGGAACCTGAAGGACCATTTTGTCAAGCAAAGTTCAGTGGTCACCTTTCTATGGGTCCTGCATGTCCAGTTGATTGAGCAGTCCAGGCAAGAACAGTTTCTTGCCCAAATGGCTATTTTTGTCAAGGTGAAGATAAGATATGAAGTGTCTTTAATGCCCATCGTTGTCTCTGAAGTAAATCGGTGTTGCCAGGAGCAGACATGTCTCACTGTCCAGAAAGTCTAAATTTTAAAAATATTTTAAAAGCCATATTTTGTAGACCTTTGAAGTGTTTGAAGATTACCTGTCTATCTGAAATATCTCTGTGTATACCTAGAAGACTTAACTAACATGGCTATGAGTATGATTATCATAGATGACCAGTTATTAATCTATTTTTAATTATCCATTACAATTTTAAATGAGCTATATGAACATAATACCTTAAACAAGAGTAGAAATATACATACAATATAACAAAATTAACTAAGTTTGTATCAATAGACTAAAATCTAAACCAATGTAAAACATTTTAAATAAGTTGTTGCTCTTTAGAAGTAAGTTTCCTAATCTACCCTTTTATCCTATTATATCTATATCATATCTCCCTTTCTTTTTTAGAAAGAGATCTCATTTATAATCAACTTGTTTTAAAGAAAAATATTGGTTTTTCTCTGTCCCACACCAGAGGGCTCTTCTGATTTGGGACATAAGAATCCCTTAACCTTTTCTTTTAGCAATATGTCTGGGTTTAGAGAAGGAGTGAGCCAATTCCATTTCCAAAGCCAGCTTGATAATTTTGGGAATGTGGGCATAGTTTTTTTTTTTTTACTACTTCCTGCTGGAGGGGGGCGCTGTATCTTATAGGGATACAAAGAAAATTTTAGGATTATAGAGTAGTCCATTAGGGTGAACCTCTGAGCCAGTTGCCTTGAAACCATTTTGGATGTCAGATCATCTGGGCCATGGTGTCTTCGGAGACCTTTCAGGTGGTCTTGGCTGATCAAACCTGATATATCTTAATCTGGAACAAATCCACAGCCTCTGGCTTTCTGTGGAAACAAAAGCAAAGACTCCTTTCCAAAGCAACATATCCTTATATCCAAATATTGAAGTCAAGGTACCTTTAACATTTACATATTTGTTTAACTCAACAGCTTGTACAATCAAATCTTTTTTTGTTGTTAAAAATCCCAAAGACAAGACAAACCAGATTCTCTGTGTAATATCCATCTTTGTAAGACTGAAACGCTGCTGTGGCTGCTGGCTCCGCCCACCTCAACTTCCTAACATGGCGGTGGTACAGTTTACCGCCAGCTCTGGGTCTGGAGCCATGTGTACCAACAGCACAGAGAAACCCACAGAGACAGCTGACCTGGGATTGTGGGATCTCATGGACGCTGGACTGACAATTGGGAGCCATGCATGGGATACAACTAGATACTCTGCATGCACTTGACAGTTGTGTAGCTAGGTCTATCCCTGGTGCATGAACTGGCTTTGGGAAACTCATTCCTTATGGTGGGATCCCTTGCTCAGTCTTGATAGAGTGGGGAAGGACTTGGTCCTACCTCAACTTGATGTGCCAAGCTTGGCTAAACCCCATGGGAGGCCTTATCCTTTCTGAGGAGTGGATGCCGGGGGAAAGTGGGGAAAATGGGAGGAAGGGAAGGAAGGAGAACTGTGGTTGGTGTATAAAATTAATTCTAAAAAACTGAAAAAAAAGAAGCTGGAGCTGTAAATTTTCCTCTTAAAACTAATTTTAATGTGTCCAAGAGATTTTTGTTGTGCTGTATTTTCATTTTCATGTAATGCCAGGAATTTTTATATATTCCTTCAAGTTTTTTTAACCTATTTATTATTCAGTGGTGTGATGTTTAAACCTCATGGACCCATAGAGATTTATTTGCAGTTGATTTTAAGCTTTATTGTTTATGGTCAGATAGAATAACAAAGTTATTTAAATTTTTCTGTATTTGTAAAAATATGTATTGTCTTCCAATATGTTGTGTATTTTAGGAAAATAGCCATAGGCTGCTCAATGGAATGCATATCTTATGTGCTTGAGTTATTTTAAGGTATCTATTATATCCCTTTGATATATTATGCCATTGGATTTTAATGTTTCTCTGTTTATATTTTGTTCAGATGATCTGTTTATTAGAGATAGTAGGATATTGAAATCACCTGTTCCTGAGTTTAGTTAAGCTGAATCTTGAAGTTCAATTGTATAGATTTATGAAACTAGAGATGCCAAAATTTGTTGCATATATGTTAAACACTATAATGTCCTTGGGTTAATTTTTTCCTTGATCAGAATGAAATGCCTTCTTATCTCTTCCATTAATTTTAATTTGATCACTTATCAGGAGTTAGCTCCCACATTTAAAAATGCCCACATAAGGCATTAGAAGAAGAGAAACATCCTTGATACATTTGAAATAGTGTCACTTCACATAATGAAATCAACTTGAGTACGGAGCGCTTTCTCAGGGAAGAAGGAATTTCAGGGGCATAAGCAGTACTCCTTCTTCATCACCTTGCAATGGATCTCTAACACAAAACAGCATACCACTTATTTCTAGTGATAATGCTGGGATATAATGTGAAAAGAATGGAATTACATATTTATTCTCCTGATAAGGGTTACTGTGAGTCTAGGGACAGACAAAAATATAATAATAATCAATGACAGTTGGCCAAAAGAGAATAGGGCTATAAAAATAGTCCCCCAAACAGTAACTAAAGCTGACTGTGCCAGAACAGTTTCAGTACCAGTTGATTTCTGGAACTGAAGATTCTCTATCAGAGCCTAATTAAACTCCTGTCTTTCCATGCAGAGTCTTTTATTGGTAGATTGCTCACTGGAAATAGCAGGAAACTGGCCATAATGCAACCACAGGACACAGAATCCCTCTGCCTCCCGGGTCAGTGTTCACATCAACATTCCCAGAATTATGGCAAAAACAATGGCACAAAAACCTGCAGGATTTAATCAGTTTTATTTTGGGAAATTAATTCTATGATGTCATAATGACAACAGGGAGAAAATATTTTGGTGAATTGAGACTTGTTATTTTGTGAGTGTGTTTGTGAGTGTGTGTATGTGTGTGTGTGTGTGTGTGTGTGTGTGTGTTAAAGTTTTAATTGTCAGAAAACACAAAAGGGATTATATTAACATTAGCCAAGTGGCTAATTTTGATGGCTTTTAAAATTCTGAAAATATCATGTAAACCAAATTAAAGTCTTTCTGTGTGATTTTTTTAAAGGGTATTTGGAATTTTACAGTGCTTTGTTCCTAATATTTGGTAACACTTTCTATGTTTTATCCTTTTTAAGCTGCCTGTGTAAAATATGTGATAGTGAAAGAATGAGATGACAATAAAAAATAATTTCGTGAATATAGCCCAAGCCTCTGAGAAACTTTAAAATTCAATTGCTTGAGAAAAAAGTAAAAACAATATCATAAGGAAAGAAGAGTAAAAAAATATTTTAAGACAAGGTTTAGCCTAAGAAAGTTAGGTATCTACTTGGTCCTTGAAACAACAAAGAGTCAGAGCGTTTTATTGGGGACACGGATTTGTTGGGTTCTGATGTTCACTATTTTTCCATAAGCATTGCTTTTACTGTACCAATTGACTTCTAGTTTATCAGAACACCCTGAGGTGGAGGCAGTGGTGGTGATAGTATAATTTCTTTATCTTTTAATGAAAGCTGTACTGAGATCCCATTCTGTCCTCAGAGTGGAGTTCACACACTGAGGAACCAGCACCTCTGAGGAACCCGTTAGAAATCCTGTTTAGTAAGAAGTTTAGTAAGGAGAACATACAGCTCAGCTTCAGAAAATCTTAGTACGCACAAGTATGGGAGGACCCTGCTCTAAACCCTCTAGGACATAAGTGTCAGGCCCAACTGCACCCTGTATTGTTTTTTTAAGTTACTGTCTAAGCACAAAATTTGACATCATTAAAACAGATGTAGCATAAACACCAACATTTGCATATGTCAAAGAAATCAGACAGTGGGATCATTATTCTAAGATAAATAAGAGTTGAGATACATAGGAAATATTTTTTCTTTTTTTATTATATTTGTGTTTTAATTTTACACATCAGCCATGGGTTCCCCTGTACTCCCCGCTCCCGCCGTGACCCATACCTTCCCCCCATCTCCTCCCCTCCATTCCCATCTCCTCAAGGGCCAAGACTCCCCTGGGGATTCTCTTAAACCTGGTGGATTCAGTACAGGCAGGTCCAGTCCCCTCCTTCCAGGCTGAGCAAAGTGTCCCTGTTTAAGCCCAAGGTTCCAAACTGCCAGCTCATGCACTAAGGACAGGTCCAGGTCCCACAGCCTGGATGCATCCCAAACATTTCAAGCTATTCAATTGTTTCACTTATCCAGAGGGCCTGCTCCAGCTGGTGGCTCCACAGCTGTAGGTTCATAATTCATGTGCTTCGATTTGTTTGGATATTTTTCCCTGTGCTATTTCCAATCTTGGTCTCAATAATGCATGCTCTCAAAGTCCCTCCTCTTTCTTGACAGTTGGACACCTGGAACTCCACCTGGGGCCTGGCTGAGGATCTCTGCATCCACTTCCATCAGTTATTGGATGAGAGTTCCAGCACAACTGTTAGGGTATTTAGCCATCTGATCACCAGACTAGGTCAGATCAGTCTTTCTCTCGACCATTACAAGCAGTCTACATAGGATGTATCATTGTGGATTTCTGGGGACCTCTCCAGCACTCTGCCTATTCCTGTTCCCATGTGGTCTTCAATTACCATGGTCTGTTTTTCCTAGTTCTCCCTTTCTGTTATTGATCCAGCTGGAATCTCCTGCTCCCCTAAGCGTTCTTTCCCTCAAATATTGCCCTTCATTACTCCCACTGTCGTCGAGGTTGTTCATGTAGATCACATCCATTTCTCTGTCATTGGGTGATACCTGTGTCTTTCCTAGGGTCCTGTTTTCTAGGTAGCCTCCCTGGAAATGTGTAGCATTCTAGTCATCTTTGTTTTACATCTAGTATCCTACAATGAGTGAGTACATACCATGTTGGTCTTTGTGAGTCTGGGTTACCTCACTCAGGATGATTTTTTCTAGATCCATCTATTTGCCTGCAAACCTCATGATGTCATTGTTTGTCTCTGCTGAGTAGTACTCTATTGTGTATATGTACCATATTTTCTTTATCCATTCTTCAGTTGAAGGGCATTTAGGTTGTTCCCAGGTTCTGGTTATTACAAACAATGCTGATAAGAACATAGCTGAGCAAATATCCTTGTGGTATGATTGAGCATTCCTTGGGTATATGCCCAAGAGTGCTACAGCTGGGTCTTGGGGGAGATGGATTCCCAATACTCTAAGTAAGCGCCATATTGATTTCCAAAGTGGCTGTACAAGCTTGTATTCCCACCAGCAGTGGAGGAGAGTTCCCCTTGTTCCATATCCTCTCCAGCATAAGCTGTCTTCTGTGTTTTTGATCTTAGCCATTCTGACAGGTGTAAGGTGGCATCTCAGAGTCCTTTTGATTTGCATTTCCCGCAAAAATAGGGATGTTGTGCAATTCCTTAAATGTCTTTCAGCCATTTGAACTTCCTCTGTTGAGAATTCTCTGTTTAGTTTTATAGCCCATTTCTTAATTGGACTGTTGGGCATTTTGATGTCTAATTTCTGGAGTTCTTTATATATTCTGGATACCAGCCCTCTGTCAGATGTGGGGTTGGTAAAGACCTTTTCCCATTCTGTAGACTGTCACTTTGTCTTGTTAACCATGTCCTTTCCTTTACAAAAGCTTCTCAGTTTCAACAGGTCCCATTGATTGATTGTCTCTCTCAGTGTCTGTGCTACTGGTGTTATATTTAGAAAGTGCTCTCCAGTGCCAATGCATTCAAGAGTACTTCCTACTTTCTCATCTATCAGGTTCAGAGTAACTGAATTTATGTTGATTTCTTTGATCCACTTGAACTTAAGTTTTGTGTACAGTGACAGATATGGGTCTATTTGAAGCCTTCTACACATTGACATCCAGTTACGACAGCACCATTTATTGAAGATGCTTTCTTTTTTTCCATTGTACATTTTTGGCTTCTTTGTCAAAAATTGTATGTTCTTAGGTATGCGGGTTAATGTCAGGGTCTTCCATTCAATTCCATTAGTCCACATGTTGGTTTTGATGCTAGTACCAAGCTGTTTTTATTATGGTAGCTCTATAGCAAAGCTTGAGGTCAGGGATTGTGATGCCTCCAGAGGTTGTTTTATTGTACAGGATTCTTTTGGCTATCATGGGGTTTTTGTTTTTCCACATGAAGTTGAGTATTATTATTTCCAGATCTGTGATGAATTGTGTTGGTACGTTGATGGGAATTGCATTGAATCTGTAGATTGCTTTTGGTAAGATTGCCATTTTTACTATGTTAATCCTGCCTATCCATGAGCATGGGAAGTCTTTCCATTTTCTCACATCTTCTTCAATTTGTTTTTTCAGGGACTTAAAGTTATCATCATATTGGTCCTTCACATGCTTAGTTAGAGTAACCCCAAGGTATTTTATATCATTTGTGGCTATTGTAAAGGGTGATGTATCTTTGATTTCCTTCTCAGCCTGTTTGTCTATTGTATATAGGAGGGCTACTGATTTTTTTGAGTTGATCTTGTATCCTGCTGTGTTGCTGAAAGTTTTTATTAGCTGTATCAGTTCCTTGGTTGAATTTTTGGGGTCACTCATGTATACTATCATGTCATCTGCAAATAGGGAAAGCTTGACTTCTTTCTTTCCAATTTATATCCCCCTAATCTCCTTATGTTGTCTTATAGCTCTGGCTAGAACTTCAAGTACTCTATTGATTTTAGTGGTATTGCTTTGAGTTTCTCTCCATTTAATTTGATGTTGGCTGTTGGCTTGCTGTAATTGCCTTTATTATATTTAGGTGTGTTCCCTGTATTCCTGATTGCTCCAAGACCTTTATCATGAAGGGGTGTTGGCTTTTGTCAAATGTCTTTTCTGCATCTAGTGAGATGATCATGTGGTTTTTTTCTTTGTGTTTGCTTATATGTTGTATTACATTAAAAGACTTTTGTATGTTGAACCACCCTTGCATCCCTGGGATGAAGCCTACTAGATCATGATGGATAATTGTTTTCATGTGTTCTTGGAGTCTCTTTGCCAGTATTTTGTTGAGTACTTTTGCATCAATATTCATGAGGGAGATCAGTCTGTAGTTCTCTTTCTTTGTTGCATCTTTGTTTGGTTTAGGAATCAGGGTAATAGTACCCTCATAGAAGGAGTTTGGTAATATACCTTCTGTGTCTATTGTGTGGAACAATTTAAAGAGTATTGGTATTAAGTCTTCTTTGAAGATCTGGTAGAATTTTGCAGGGAAACCATCTGGTCCTGGGCTTTTTTTTGCTTGGGACACTTTTAATGACTGATTCTATTTCCTTAGGGGTTATTGGACTATTTACATGGTTTATCTGGCCCTGATTTAACTTAGGTATGTGGTACCTATCCAGAAAATTATCCATTTCTTTTATATTTTCCAGTTTTGTGGAGTAGAGGTTTTTGAAGTATGGCCTGATGATTCTCTGGATTTCCTCATTGTCTGTTGTTATGTCTCCCTTTTCATTTCTGGTTTTGTTAATTTGGATGCGCTCTCTCTGTCTTTTGGTTAGTTTGGATAAGGGCTTTTCTATCTTGGTGATCTTCTCAAAGAATGAACTCTTTGTTTCATTAATCATTTGTATTATTCTCTTTATTTCTATTTTATTGATTTCAGCTCTCAATTTGATAATTTCCTTGCATCTCTTCCTCCTGCGAAACTGCTTCTATCTGTTCAAGGGCTTTCAGGTATGCTGTCAAGTCACTAGCGTGAGATTTCTCCAGCTTCTTTATGTGGGCATTTAGTGCTATGAATTTCCCTCTTAGCACTGCTTTCATAGTATCCCATAAGTTTGTGTATGTGGTGTATTCATTTTCATTGATCTCCAGGAAGTCTTTAATTTCTTTCTTTATTTCTTCCTTAACCCATTGGTGATTCAGTTAAGCATTATTCAGTTTCCATGAGATTGTAGGACTTCTGTAGTTTTTATTTTGTTGTTGTTGTTGTTGAAATCTAACTGTAAACCATGGTGGTCTTATAGAACACAGGAGGTTATTCCATTTGTTTTGTATCTGTTGAGATTTGCTTTGTGGCCAAGTATGTGATCAATTTTAGAGAAGGTTCCATGGGGTGCTTAGAAGAAGGTATATTCTTTTTTGTCTGGGTGGAATGTTCTGTAGATATCGATTAAGTCCATTTGTGTCATAATATCAGTTAAGTCCATTATTTCTCTGTTAAGTTTCAATTTGGCAGATCTGTCCAGAGGTGAAAGTGGGGTGTTGAAGTTTCCCACTATTAATGTGTGGGGTTTTATATGTGATTTAAGTTTTTGTAATTTTTCTTTTACATATGTGGGTGCCCTTGTGTTTGGGGCATAAATGTTCAGAATTGGGACTTCATCTTGGTGGATCATTCCTTTGATGATTATGTAATGTCCTTCTTCATCTCTTTTGATTGATTTTAATTTGAAGTCTATTTTGCTGGATATTAGGATGGCTACGTCAGCTTGATTCTTAAGACCATTTAATTGGAAATTCTTTTCCCAGCCTTTTATTCTTAGGAGGTGTCTGTCTTTGAATTTGAAGTGTGTTTCTTGTATGCAGCAGAAAGATGGGTCCTGTTTTCGTATCCATTCTGTTAGTCTCTGTCTTTTTATAGGTGAATTAAGTCCATTGATATTAATTAATATTAATGACCAGTGATTGTTCTTTCCTGTTTTTATTTTTATTTTTTGGTGGTAGTGTGTGTGTACTTCTCTTCTTTGGGGTTTACTGCTATGGTGTTATCTATTGCCTGTGTTTTCATGGGTGTATCTGCCTTCCTTAGGTTGGAATTTTCCTTCTAGTGCTTTCTCTAGGGCTGGGTTTGTGGATAAGTATTGTTTAAATCTGGTTTTGTCTTGGAAGGTCTTGTTCACTCCATCTATGATGACTGAAAATTTTGCTGGATATATTAGTCTAGACTGGCATCCATGGTTTCTTAGTGTCTGCATTATATCTGTCCAGGTCCTTCTGGCCTTAAAAGTCTCCATTGAGAATTTGGGTATTATTCTGATGGGTTTGCCTTTATAAGTCACTTGGCCTTTTTCCTTTGCTGCCCTTAATATTCTTTCTTTATTCTGTATGTTTAGTTGTTTAATTATTATGTGATGAAGGGACTTTTTTGGGGGGTCTAGTCTGTTTGGTGTTCTATAGGCTTCTTGTATCTTCATAGGCATTTCCTTCTTTAAGTTGGGTAAGTTTTCTTCTATGATCTTGTTAAATATATTTTCTGTGCCTTTGAGTTGGTATTCTTCTCCTTCCTCTATTCCTATTATTCGTAGGTTTGGTCTTTTCATGGTGTCCCAAACTGCTTGGACATTTTGGGTCATGACTTTGTTGGTTTTAGTGTTTTCTTTGACTGTTGAATCTATTTCTTCTAATGTATCTTCAACACTAGAGATCCTCTCTTCCATCTCTTGCATTCTGTTGGTTATACATGCATCTGAAGTTCCTGTTCGTTTACTCAGATTTCCTTTTTCCAGCATTCCTTCTGCTAGTGTCTTCTTCATTTTTTTTTCTATTTCCCTCTTCAGCTCTTGGACTGTTTCCCTTGCTTTTTCATGATTTTAATTCATGGACTTATTGTTTTCTTCTGCTTTAATTGTCCTTTCCTCTAGTTTTTTATAGCATTCTTCCCATTTTTTGTTTGTCTGTTCCTCCACTTTATTTTTTATTTCTTCTATATAAGTCTCTAGCCTCTTCATGATATTACTTATAATGTTGTTTTCTTCTTCTTCTTCCATTCCATGGTATTCAGGTCTAGCTGTTGGAGAAGGGCTAGGTTCTGGTGATGCTGTATTGCTCTTTATTTTGTTGTATGTACTTCTGCCTTGATGTCTGCCCATCTCCTCATGGGTTCGTTCTTGGTCTTATCACTGCACTTGGTCCAGACAGAACTGACAATTTAGGGAGCCTCTCTCTGGTCCAGATGGAAGCTTTGGGCCAGATGGGAGCTCTGGTCCAGATGAGAGTGCTGGCCACATAGGAGCTGGGCATCTGGACTCTGTGTCTCAGATAGTCCCTGGGGTCTCCTTATCTTGTCCAGATGGGAGCTCCTCTTGTCTAGGTGGGAGTTCCAGGACAGGATGGAAGCTCTGGTCCAGATGAGAGTTCTGGGGCAGATGGCAGCTGGGGGTGGTCTCTGAGTCTCAGGAAGTCACTTGGGTCTAGGGCAAATGGGTGTGGGGGAAGGGTGTGGAGACTGCAGGGTGTGCCTGCAGTCTTAGAAATGGGGAGCCTTCCTGCAGGGCCTGAGGAATGGCCAGAAACTGGGGCCAAGTTAGGCGGGTCCTCCTGGGATGGCTGGTGCCCAGGGGTGGGACCCAGAGGTGGTTGCCTCTCTGACTATAACCCCAGGCTCTCACCTCTGGTCCTAATGGGAGTTCCAGGGCAGGATGGAAGCTGGGGGCTGGTTTCTAAGTCTCAGGAAGTTGTTGGGGTCTAGGGCAGATGGGTGTGGGGGCAGGGCGTGGAGGCTGCAGGGTTCACCAGAGGGTCTTGGAGAGGGGGAACCTTCCCAGTGGTGATGGGGGGTCCTGCCCTATGGCCAGAACCTGGGGCCCAGTTGGGCAGGTCTTCCCCGGATTGGATTGGCTGGTGTCCTGGGCTGTGACCCATGTGTGGGCCTCTCTGGGTGTGACTCCAGTCACTCACCCTGGTGCAGGTGGGAGTTCCAGGGCAGGATGGAAGCTGGGGGCTGGTCTTTGATTCTCAAGAAGTGGCTTGGGTCTCGGGCAAATGGGTGTGGGGGCAGCGTAAGAAATATTAATATAATGAAGAAAAAATGCTTTGAAGTAAAACAAAAACACAACAGAACTAGAAGCAGCTTTAAACTATCTCTGTGAACTCCCAGCTGTGAAAATCCCTATAGGTACCTAAAGCCATGTCAATTGCTCGTGTTGTTATACTATACACAGTCTTCAGTGCACTTACAAAGAAAGCATCAAAGCTTTTGTTTGAATGTAGACCTGGAACATCAGATCGCCAAAGTAAGGCTATGTTCTCAAACCACAAAGAGGGTTTTCAGAGACTGCTCCCTGGTAGAAGGCTTGCTGGAGAGCAAGAGGATCTGAGTTTTGTTCTCAAGTACACATGTGAAAACTCACTGCTGTGGTGCATGTCTGTAACCACAGAGGTGCTAACATATACTTCAGGGTGTTCCTGGACAGCAAAGTTTGGTGAGAGATCAATGCTATCTTTAAAAACTATAAAATGGAAAATAACAGAAATAAACACACAAAGTTTGTTTCTGGCTTCTATACTAGATACATGGACAAAACTACCTGCATACAAATACATTTGTGCACACAGACACACACAAATAAATTCCATTGTTGCGTCTAAGAAACTGTTAGAAGAATTAGGCAAAACATGATATGGACAGGAGGAACATTTCAAAAAAGAAGATTGATGCTTAATTCATAGGCTCCATGAAGATTGCGTACGGTGTGATTACACATGCAGTTGACATAGTTTTGTGGACTTTTTGGGAGATCTTCTGAACTGTGAGTTCATAGGAATATTTTAAATCTGATTCTAATTCTATCATGTTAGGTTTAGACTTGCGAGACATAGAGGAAGAGATTAATATTATTTTTCACACACATTAGAGAAGATGAGAAACTGATGGATGTTTTACAACTGTATGAAGAACACAAGAATTAAACGATATTTTAAAAGTCTGTGAAGAAAAGCATTCCGAATTAGCACAAAGTTAGACTCTTGACCAGCTGTGTCTTCACCATAAAAACACCCAAATCACAGCAGCTCTCTTCTTTGCTGTCATGTTCCTTTTGGCATTTGATAGATTTGACCCCACAAGTACAAAGTGAGGGACATTTGATCCAATCTGTAGATTCATCACTTTACATATGGGAAGATAAAAATCAGCTCTAATTCTCTCCTTTCAAGAGTTTCTCATAAAATTGAAACATTCATTGAAATTGAAGAGCTCATAATTTTAGAACATTGCCTGTCTCATTCAGAAGACCATGTGTTGATAAATGGGCTATTCAAATTTCCTTAATTGACATTACTTTGGTCCTTTTTCAATAGATTAGGAAAATTATAGACACTTTACAGCAGAGTTCTTCACAAAATTAAACCTTTAAAAATTTTTAGTAATGTTAACATTTCTTTTCAAAGAAAAGAACAGATTCATACTGTTGGATACTTTGGAGAACCTAGTCATTTTGTGGCAGTGAGAGCTGACAGACTAGAGTGTGGGCTATTTGAAGTTTTATTTGGCCCTTTTGAGATTGCTGAAGAATTCATAGACATCACCAAAGTCTTACATCCAGATGTATTTTTACATTTAGAAGAATTTTTTCAGGTAGATGAAATTTCACAGTGCAGTAATTGAGCCCATGGATGGGTCTGGAGTAATATTATTCAGTGAAACATATAAAGCAGCTCTACATAATAAAGATAATAAATTGTCTCATGACCTTATAGGGCTTTGCTTTCAAATGAAGTGTCACAAATTATGTACACCAGAAACTCTTATTTGTATGAGTTTGGAATTGTAGTCAAGGAATCATTAATCACAAAATAGTTATGATCTCTAACACAACCAGTACTTCCACTCACAGTGTTCCCATTACTTCTTCTATGTAAATACTTTTCCTGAACATTTTATAGATATTTCTAATGACCTATTGGATGTATTAAAAAACACATGCTAAGAAATTAAGAAACACACAGGGATGTGATGTTACGTCAGCATTCTTTTCTGTTCTATTCCATTTTACTCAATTCTAATCTCTACCACATATATCAAAAAGCTTTTTCTATTACTTCTTTTATACATGCATTGTGTTTGGTCTTTCCATTTTTCTTATTGAGAATATGCTACACTGAGGAGTCAGTCAGAGATAAGCAAATGTGCTACTTCTATGAGACACACCAGTATTTAGACCTTCTCATAAACAGAAGGCAAAAAAAAATCTAATACCATATTATAATGCAAAAAGGAAACACACATAGATAAGTTTTATAAGACTGCTAAATAACAACACCAAGTTGGTGATGAAAATAATAAATACTATGGACAGAAAACCTTAGAGCTAAGATCTAAATGAAGTAAAAGTGGCAAAATATCTAGGGAAGGCGTCCAGAGTTAGTAAATGGGAAACCCAAAGGGCCTACTGTTAAATGTCTAGATGCATGGCTATGCCCTGTGTGATGTCAGTGTGTCTCACAGTGTTATGGGTTTCTTCATGTTATAATATGGACTAAAGTTATATGAAAATTATTTATTGAGGATGGAATGACAATCATGTATTTTTGTTGCCTCAAATGACTTCATCATAGATTTGAAGATGTGTTTTTTCTATCACAGGGACAATTTGGAGGCTGAACAATGGGACCAGCAAATCTGGAATATAAGGAGAATTCTAACAGAATCACTAACTACAGGTGACTGTGACATACCTGAAACTAAGCATGCCTAAAAAACAAAGACAGAATGAAATTAGAATATTAAAAAAATCTCAATTATCTTTTGTATTGATTCCTTGTTGAATTGATACTATTTGAGAGATATTGAGTTAAATGTGCTATTAAATTTGATGTCATCTACTTGTATTTGTTAGTGTTTTACAAAAAGCTTTAAAATTGCAAATGGAGCTTTTATTATATTTACTATAGGATAGTGGAAGAGTGAAAGAAAATTTCTGGAATTGAAGGAATCCATGTAATTAGGACATTGAAATATATGATTTGTCTCAGATTCCTTGGCAATTAACTCTCATCAGAAATAACGTCAATCTAAATGTTTCTTTGGAGTAACAATAACATTTACCCTCTACCTTGTGTCCTGCAAACTCAAATCATTGTATTGATTGTAATTTGCTATCATAATTGACTCATTGCCTGCTGTTTTAAAACCTACTTTTCAGACTATTTTTTTCAAAAATGTTGTTAGGATGTCCACTAAATATGATTTTTAAAATGTCAAAGTAGATTGAGTTGTTTCCCTTTTAAATAATGAGTTGCAAGACCTCCATGAGAAAGTGAAATAAATGACCTGTGATGCTGTACATTTTCCTCTCCCCAGTTCATGTGTTAAATGATAAACCTTGCCATGGCAGCACAGCCATACATAGACATCAAAGGGACATGAGAGGGAGTATATTTACAAAGATACAAAACTCTGGATTCACTTTTTTTTTTTGTGAATGCACAAAAGTTATTTTCTCCATTATATATTTTCTCCACTGCTTATATATTGTTTAGCTAGCTAATATACATATATATATTAGCTACCATATATATGTTCTCTCTCTATGTGTATGTGTGTATATATATATAAAAGCACTGAAAGCAGAGCTTGATCAAACAGAATCTTTAACCTACTTATCTGAATTCTTCCTTCCATACTTCTCTGCAAAGAATATCTTTTAGCTCACTATCTGAGTTCTTCCTTTTGTATCTCCCTGTGCTGGTGTCCTTGTTTTGTCCAGAGGACATTCCTACTAGATTTGTCTCATGCTTGCAGTTTTCCACAGTCATGGGGCCACAGCTGAGTCAGAAAGGAGCTGCAGACGATATGGATGCCAACAAAACTCAAGTGGGCATTAAGACATAGCCTTAGAGAATATTAGGTAACAGGGATTAAATCCTTAAGAACCTCACGAATAGTACTGATTTCTGTATAAAAAAAATTACCCATCTCTTCTACCATAAGTTACAGCCCAAGGTGGCTTGTATACATGTATGAGCAAGTGAAGTCTTGATTGGATGCCAATCTTCTAAAGCCATGAAATCAGAAAAGCCAGCCTACAGAACTACAAACAAATACATTTCTAGACTGATAAGATACTTTATTTTGTAGAAACCTGAATGGACTGAGAGACTGGTCAAGTGAATGTGGTGATGTGGAATTCAGATTTTGAAAACAGCCTATAAAAAGTTCTGAGACTGGGTCATGATTGATGTGTTGGAAGAATGGCAGGCATCATGGGTCCAGACTGTGTGAGTAGGTGAAGAAGCATGTAATAAAGTATGATTTAACACTACTATCCATTTCAAAGATACTAATGAACAACCAGGTAGAATTATACAGGGCTAAGATATCATGAAGTTCAAGAGAAAACAGAAATAATTGTGTTTCTGTTCTTGATTGTCATGGATACAACCCTTGCCAGCATGCTCTCCCAAAGCACAACAGATTCCCTAGATTGAAAAGTCCATTTGCCAAACTCAGTTCTGTAAGAAATCTTATTCTTCAAGCACCAGAAGTTTACTTGTGTCAGAACTGCTAATATGAACAGTCTGCTGTAGATAAATAAGATTTGGGAACTTTCTGGACATACTAAGAAAGACTGAAGGGAAAGTGCTGTGCGCATTTCATTGTTTTGTTCACAGGAACCCTCCATTCTGCCACATTTGGGTTTCATACTGTTTTCACACAACACAAGGCAATACTTAACTAGAAATCACTGAAGCAGAGCATGCCTGTCTCCTGGACAGCTATCCACACCACAAAAAAAAAAAAAAAAATCTGTTCCTTTCTTTACCAGAGAGGGAAGCTATGGGTGATGTCTCCATTAGACTCTGTCTCTTTCTCCCTCTCTCTCCCTCCCTCCTTCTCTCCTTCTCCCTCCTTTGCCTTCACTTCCTCCTTTATTCTCTCATTCCTTATTTCTTTCTCTTAAAAGAAAGCTGGAAGGGCTGATCAAACTAAAGCAAAGAATAACAGCAGGAACTCCAGGGAGCCAGGATATATTAGTGTTCTGATCTCTGGCATTCCAAACTTTTATTCCTCTTGCATAAGAAATTATGTCTTCCCCTTAATTCAGTATTTAAAATGCATATCTTTTCATAGAAACAATTATGTTGTATATTTTATTATGTTTTTCTCCTGTATTAAATGTGGAAAATGCCCAGTGAGTTGGCTCATTTGGTAAAAGGCACTTGCCCTGCAAGCCTTCTGAGTTTGATCCCAGAACCATGTAAAAGTGGAAGCACAGAGCAGATGGCACCGAGTTATTCTCTCATCTCCACAAGCACACTGTGGCACACCTACACACCCACAATCATATTAAAAATTTTTTAAAATGTTCTAAGGATAGTAGCTCTCTAAAGTTGAGTCTCTTGCTTTAGCTAATGAACAAAGAAAAAAGCTATCTACCTCCTGAGCCTCCTGAAGCAATGGTGGTACAGGTTCTGCCTATTAAGATAAAACAAGCGGTCGTGGTGCACGCCTTTAATCCCAGCACTTGGGAGGCAGAGCCAGGCGGATCTCTGTGAGTTTGAGGCCAGCCTGGTCTACAGAGTGAGTTCCAGGAAAGGCACAAAGCAATACAGAGAACCCTGTCTCTAAAAATTAAAAAAAATAAAATAAAATAAAACAAGACAGCAGATAATGTATGTAGGTTTTTTTTGTTTAGTTGTTTCTGTTGTTGTTGTTATTGTTGTTTGTTTATTTATTCTTCTCTCATACAGTAAAATCCAACCACATTTCCCCTCCCTCCACATTTCTCCTCCCATCTCCCCTCATCCCCTTCAGAAAAGAGCAGGCCTCCCAGGGATATCAACTGAACATGGAATAACAAGTTACTATAAGACTAGGTACAAGTCCTCATTATCAGGGCTGGGAAAGAACCTATTAAGAGCAAATGAGCCCCAAGTGCAGGTGAAGGAGTCAGAGATACTCCCACTCCAACTGTTAAGAGTTCCAGAAGAACACTAACTAACAACCATAACATGCATGCAGAGCAAGTAGTGAACCCTTGCAGGCTTTGTGAATGTTTCTGTGTCCTTGAGTCCCTTGGGTACTGTTCTCCTGTGTCCTCCGATCCTCAGGCTCCTTTCTCCCTCTCTTCTGCTGGATTCACTGAGTTCAGAAGGGAGAGACCCAATGGAGATCTCCCATTTGGGCTCTCTCTGTGCCTATTGTTTGGCTGTGAGTCTCTGCATCTGCTCCCATCACCTGCTGGAGGAAGCCTGTTAATGAAGGTTGAGCTAGGCGCCAATCTGAGTATAGCAGAATATCATTAGGAATCATTTTACTAACTTTTTTTTTTTCTGTTGTAAGACTCTGGGATATCCAGCCTCTGGTTCCTTGTCATCCAAGCAGTGTCTAGCATGGGCTTCTTTTTGTGGCATGGGCCTCAAATTAGACCATTCATTGATTGGTCATTCCTACAAGTTCTGCACCTCCATTAACCTCACCCATCTTCCTAATCATTCACTAGCCCATGGCATGGGCAACCTCTTCTAACCTCTTTGTATTTGGTTTCTTCATCTCTAATAAAATGAAATGACAGTTAGGGAGTCAGCAATCCTCAACCAATGGGCCAGATCTGGCAGCTAGCAATCAGTTTTATAAATAAAGCTTTATTGGAGTTTTATAAATAAAGTCTCATTCATTTATGTGTGACTGGTTTTATTCTGTAATGGCAGAGTTGAACAGATTCAAGTAGTTATAACAAATACTGTATGGCTTGTAGTGCTTAAAATATTTACTCTCTAGACCATTACAGAAGGAGAAGGAGGAGAGAGAAATGTTTTTGTTTGCTTAATCAGGTTTCTGCCAGCATTGGCATCCCACAGTGCATATCCTTACAGCAGGAGCTTACTGGTAGCTGGAGTACAGGTGTTAGAAGGTGAGTAACTGGTCTTAGAACCCTGCCTCCCCACAAGTAAAATATTCCATGCACCTTTAGTCAGTTGTTTTGCCACCCACATAATTCTGACGATGAGCCAAACACCAAATTGCTATAAGGAGTTCCAAGTGAACAGTCTGAAAATAAGACTGGCTTTCTGGCCCATGCCTTATGAAAATGTGTGATGCGAATCACACTCAGGTAGGTATGTACTGTGCTGGCTCCTGATTTTCGCCTTGGAAAAGAAAATATTCCTTGGCACAGCTGGCTTTGGGGGTAAGGGGAACTGCTTTGCCAAACAGATGAACAAACTCTGTTCATTCTGTTTGCTTTACTTTCTGGAAATGCTCAGGTCAAAGAAAATGGGTCTCCCCCAAAAAACATAAACCCTTACACACACACACACACACACACACACACACACACACACACACACACACACATATTCATAGAAAGAATACATAAATTATTTTATAGATGCTGCCTGGGTGCACACAGAGTACATTTGGGTCAGCTTCTCTTACATGGAACAGCTCAATGTTCAGCAATCACAAGGCTGCTTACATTTGGCAAGCCAGTCACCACCACTTCCTTATTGCTGCTATGGATTTGCTACAACAGCAAAGGGATTTTCCTGGATAATTTCTCTTCACATTTAACTTAAGGCATGTAAAAGTGAGCTACCATTGCAATTTTAACAGAAGAGAATTCATTTGAAAAAATGTCAAGAACATAAAACCTCAATCACTAGGTGATTACAGACATTAACCTTCAATGTCTCAAAGAAATCCTATGTTTCAGAAGAGAATATTGTTCTCAATATGTGTGTGTATTTCAGAAAAAAGTCTATGTATTCTGACAGTGACATAACTAATTTTTTTATTCTGAACAATGAGTAATTTCACATCAAATACAAAAGAAAATAATAACAATAGTAAAGAAAATAAACCGTAATGTAATTTTCCAGCAGGTTAACAAGAACATGCTATTGGTTGATGTTGAGTGATGCTCATGGGTCCTTTATGAAAGACAGCGTCCTGTTTTCATTCTCTTGGATGTCAGAGATAATGGACGATAGAAGTACTTTGCAGTATGTTGTGACTAAAATCTGAAATGCCATTCACAGGTTCATGTTTTGAATGCTTGAGGCTTCAACATTGGACACTGTTTTAAAGGCTGTGGAGCATTTTGGAAGAGGGTGAGCCTGGCAGATGTAAGTCACTTGGGGTGAATCTTTGAAGGTTATAGCTGTTCTTGGTATTGACTGTAGGTTCTACTTCCTAGTCCCCTAAGATGGAGTAGCTCCTGATAGATTGTCATAACCCCAGAGAGCTGTTTTCTCCACAATGCTTGCCTTGCCATGATAGATGCAAAAATATCTGAAGCCATGAGACAAAATAAACTCCGCTGTCTGGTCACAACAACATGAAAGTAACTTAGAGTCAGGCAGAATCGATTTTTCAGTATATGTACCTCACATTCCTGTTCATTTCTATAACAGGATAAGAATCCTGGAAAATAGTTTTTTATTGAAAGTTTCAAAAATATTATAGTCTTTCTGAAATCAATGCTGAAATTTAATTTCCAAGGCAATTGTATTGTGCAGAAACTTCAAATGGCAGGTCCTCCATCCTAAATTGCATTAAGGATTTTATAAAACAAGAGCCATTTACAGTTTGGCTTCCCCATTTGTCTTGTGTCCCTTCTGCTATGTGAAGAAAACTAAGTGATGTCAACATGGAAAACAGGCTTGCACACTAATCCAGACTTTACAGTTTCTAGAATTATGATGAATTAATTTCTGATATTAGAAAAATATTCAATCTCCAAAATTCAAGTACCAAAACAGGAATTTTAGAAGGAAACCTAGCTGAAAAGAAAATACAACCAGAGCTCCTCAACCAACTATCTTTGTCAAAATAAGCCAGAGAAGTAAGCCTTTCCTGTATTTACTAAGAAGGAAAAAACATAAGAGGGAGAATTAACAACAACAAAAACAGCCTTGAAATGATCTCCAACATCTGCAAGCTCATTCTACCCCAACATACACACACCACACACACACACAAACACACACACACACACACCACACACACACACACACACACACACACACACACACACCACACACACACACACCACACACACACACACACACACACACACACACACACACACACACACACACTCAAAACCTTTCCATAGTGGTGCAGGTACTTGGGAACAGGTGCTGACTGGCAACTAGGTATCAGGAATGCAGTACTCTGCACAGTGCTTACAAAGCCAGGAAGTCAGATGTTCTTTTGATAACTCTTCCTAATTTTACGCATTGTTTAGATTTTGATCAAACAAATGCATTCAGTAAAGAAGGATATGGAAACTAGCTTTTTTTTAGTTCCAAAGCTCCTGCCAGTCCTATTACACCCTCTATGTAAAGAGAAGATGAAGAATTAATAGGCAAAAGGAAAAATTGTCTAGTTGGCACAGGAACAGATTTGGGGCTTTGGGGTGGTAAATAGTCAAGGAATAAAAAAATATATAAATAGCTTCTTCATCTAATGCCTCAACTTTTGAGCCTGTGGATTCTTCTAGGAGTTAAAGAATATTGGGGAAAGGCTTATAAATCACTACTGTGTTTTCCTGCTGAGATCAGTGTCGAACAGCCCCTCTGGTCACCCTTAATTAATGAAAATACATTTTGAAAAGATAATCCAAAAGACACCCACATACATTTGTGTCTGTGGAGTTTTAAGTGAGGGTTTTTTTTAATAGAATAAAGACACAAACTCTGAGGTGATATTCATGTCACCATTTTAAAAAATTCATTCCTCATTTAGTTGGCCATTTATCTCAGAGTTACTCTCCTCCAGCATTTAACTTGGCATCTTAATGCTTCAAGGTGTCTCATCATCCCACTCCCATGTTCATTTCTGTCACTCACATGCTGCACCCCAAGTTCCCCTCACTAATTTTGATATGAATGTGCTGTGTGTCTGTATATCATTGATGGCTTTATAGGGAACTGTCCAGGAAGGAAGTATCCGATTAGTTCTAACTGCTAGTAGTTTGTGTTTAGTCTTCTGCCTCTTACTAATTTTGTATTTTTGGCCACATTACCAAAAATCTCTAAGATTTTATTCTCTTATTTCTGAAAAGAGAAAAATATCAGTAAAAATAGTTTGTTAAGTCATTACATTGGAAAATATGTATAGAATGCCCTGCTGTTTGCTCTTTACATAGCATTTGTTCAACAGATGATTATTGCTAATGCCTTTATGGTTAACATACTCTAAAATTCTTATATTTTAAGAAATAACTTTTAGTAAATCATATTTTCATAAGTTTAAAATTTTTACCGAGGCCAGTAAAATACCTCAGTGGATAAAGGAAATTGCTTCTGAGCCTGATAACTTGAGTTTAATCCCAAGAATGGAAGGAGAAAACTGATTCCTGAAAGTTGCCCTCTGACCTCCACATGTGTTCCATGACACACTCATGTTCCCCTAACCACAAACAAACAAGCAAGCTAACAAATCAAAGCTGAATCTTTATTTTTTATTATTTATATTCCTAGAGCCAATACCAAGGCACGAAAAGTTTCATAACAGGGACTGGCATAGTCACTCAGCTTTTAAGAGAGTATACTACTTTTGCAGTGGACCAGAGTCTATGTTCCAACATCTATACCAGGGAGTTCAAACTACCTGTAAGGCCAGCCTCAGGTCATCTGACAACCTATTCTGCAATTTACACTCATGTGAACCTACCCCCACAGAGATGAACATGCATGCAGATAGTTTTAAAATCATAAGAAAATAAAAACAATAGTGAGAATTAGTGGCAAGATATAGGCAAAAAAATTCTGCTGTCTAGAACCCAAAGGTCTTCTGCTTCCCCAACAACAAAACATCAAACCTGCACCAGACCATGGGTTTTGTTCTTGTATTTCAGAGTGACTGCTTTTGGTATGACACTAGCTGGAAAGTAGAACCCAGGTTCTACATGCTGATGTCTTCACCCTTGATTTTCCTCCATGACTTTTGGGTTATAATTTGGTTCCTAGAGCTCTCATTCACTTAGAAGTAATTCCTAGACCCAGTCCACCCTCCATCATTAGCCGCTCAGCTACATGGCAAGTCTGACTGCAGAAAGGAAGAATGGAAATGCTTTTCTTGGCTTAAGTCAGTACATTTTTCCTAAATGTATAACACATGGTGAGTGCCCACACCATAGACACAAAGGACACAATGAATTTGGCTTCATTACACTGTAGTCTTGTATAAAGAAAGCTGAAATACAGAGTGTAGTTGGTCAAGTGACAAAATGTGTATTGTCTTGTACAAAGTTCAGGTTCAATAGGATCTATGCTAGTCCTGTGTTTCTTCCCTCTTTCTCTTGATTCTCAGCAAATGCTTGAGAGATCATTTCTAATTGAAATGTATTTTCCTGGCAAGAAGATCATCTGGCATACATATTTCCAACAATTTTAAAGAAGTAAATAAATAAACAAATGGACTTGCCATTATGGACAGACTGTGGGTGGCCATTCTGAGGTTAGTCTCTGGAGCAGAAGACAGCTATTCATGCTTTGCAAAGTCCCAAACAGCTAATTAATCACACTCGGAACTCAGACACTCTTTTAATCTTCTTGGAAGGGCAGTTCAGCAATGTACGGTATAAACTGTGTTACGCACAAGTCTGGGAAAGTAGACAGAGGACACACATAAAAATAAAAGAGAAACTAAAGCTGTAGCAGCCGTGAAGCCTAGGTGCCTTTTTTGCTGACCACAGAGTCTGACTCACATCCATTCATTCTGTGCAGGCTTCATTGTTACAGCAAATGCAGCTGGGTAAATGCAAGCACATTACAACCTCTGATGCAAAGCCAAGGGACAACTGCCTCACTTGTTCAAAGTTGGCTGCCTCCCCAGCAGTAAACTGTTCACAGCAGACTGTGTATGAAGAACACCTGAATTCTTGGGGAATGCATCATTCATCACCATTTTCTTTTTAAATGTAGAAATATTTTTTCTGTGGTCTAATGACTATTTATATACTGTTAATTATGGGAGAAGCTGTTCAGAAGAAGCTAACCTTTCTCATGTAGCATGATCACAGGAGTGCCACAAGTGCTAAATTGTGTCATCTGCCACCAGCCTGGACATAGCTGTTTATTGTGTTTTATTCACTTTCAGATTGATGTTAATTGAGAAAGCACTACATTCACAAAACTGTGCCTCGTTTTGTACACAACTGCTACCAATAATAAACAGTGGGTGGTTATATGACTCAAGTCCTTGTGAGAAGATCACCTTCCAGCCATTTGTTTGCTATTTGCTGGAAATCAGGAAGGAACTTCTGAAGTTACTGTGTGTAATATTGAAGCTATTTAAATGTACTTTTTTTTAAAGAATTCAAGAGACATATATTCAGACATCCTCCTCTAGTGGGATTTAGACATGACAAGCTTGACACAAGGCTCTATAGTTCACATCAAGACACTCCAGGGCCCACAGACAACTCACAGAGGCTATTTGAAATCTTAAGTAGAAATAGAGCAATACTACATAAACCTTAAGAAGTTGGCCAACACCACATATCTATGACTACTGAGATTTGTTTTTGTTTTTCCCAACTATTTAACAGACAGAATGGCTAAATAGTGAGGAGTGCCATGAAAAAAACAGAAACAAAAACAAAAACAAAACAAAACAAAAAAAAAACTATTGTAGACTTATTGGTTTCAAAAGAAACCAGAATATGTGGGAATGTCTAATGTAGCCCTGATGCCAAGAACATAAGGTTATATATGGTGCCTGGAACTTCTGCAAACCAGAAAACACAAACAAGACAAAGGAAAATTATTTCTATAAAAACTTGTAAAAAAAGGAAGCCATAGATCAGGATCTTAAGTGTCTCCTGATCCCTAGGAGAGTAATAATCTCCAACATCCTAAGGACTCACTTTTGAAGGAGTGAGTAAAAAAAAAAAAAATGGTGCCTGGTAAAGTGGAATTATGCAATCTCCACTTTGTATTGTAAACTATCTCATGAGGAGGCTTTGAAAACAGAAATGAGGTGGACATTGGTCCTTCTCAGTCCATCTTTGTTCTCCTGTGCCAGTACAGAGGTTCTTTGCTGTATCTTTGAAAAGAATTGTTCACAGGCAAGGAGGTCAATAGCTAAGCAAGGATATGCTTTATAATTATATCATTTTGAGAAGCGGTAGGTTCTTAGGAATTAAATGTGAGGTTGGAACTGACATGTGGTATTTGTCCATAGATTTAGACTATCAGGACAAGTAGCTAAAACAAAAGCAATAAATAAATAAATAAATAAATAAATAAATAAATAAATAAATAAATAAACAAACAAATAAATGAATAAATAAACAAACAAACAAACATTCCTTCTCACAATCTTATAGGGCAGAGCTGATTGAATTAAATTAACATACCAGGAACTGCAAATGTATTCTCACTTTGACAATGAACTCTTAATAAGGGAAAGGCCATCTTAGGACAGAGACAAGTATAATTTGTGATCCCACCATAGGAGCCAATTTTATGTTCCATTGGAGAAACAACAGATTTTTGCCTTTGTATCATGTGCTTTTCTGTTGCTGTGACAAAATACCATGACCAAGGCAACTTTTAGAGGGATGAATTTATTTTGGTTTATAGTTCTACAGGATTAGAATCTCTAATGCCAGGGCATTGGCTGAAACAGGATGCTAAAAGCTCACTTCTTGAACCACAAACACAAAGCTGAGGGCAACCTGAGAGGAGGATGAGGCCTAAAGTGCACATAACCTACCCCCAGATACATACTTCTTCAAGTAAAGCGACACCTCCTGAACCTCCCAGCACCATCAGCTGAGAACTATTTGTGTTCAAATGCCTCAGCTTACGGAGAGGACATTCTCCTTCAAACCACTACTGCCTTATATAGGATATTTAATGAAACATTAATTTCTTCAGTCCGTCCTAGAATATCTATAGGAACAAAACACATTGGCTAGTCCCAATTCCAATTACACTTTGGAGGCACTCTCTCAAAACAAGAACTAATTCATAAATTCACAGTTCTTGCCTTTAGGACAGAACTTCAGGAGTAAGATGAATCATATGTTGTGACTGCAAAGAAGAATCATGCCAGAAACTGATAAAACAGGACTCTTTCTCACAGCCTCTTCTGACGTGCACCTGAAGTTTTCCTGCACTTTGTGACTTCCTTTTTCCTTAGGACATCTTCACTCTAGAGATTTTATTCAACCATTGTCTTTAAAGACCATCTATCCACTGCTAATATATTTCTCCAATTGTATTTCTTCAAGATATACAGACCTCTTGCTCAACTCCAGATTCATACATCACTTACCAGGCAAGAGTCTCTACCTATATATGTAATATGTATTTCAGTTCTGAGACAACAAAATATATTTAGTCATCCTCAGATCCCAAGCCTGTTCCACATCTTATGACTGTGATATGACCCTGCCTCCTAAACCATAATCAGTGTAAATCTGAGTGATTGTGCTCATACTTTTATCCCCAAAGCACATCCTCCTATAAATTTTGATCTTAACTGACTGAAGTTTCATATCTTCTTTCTTCTCTCTGTGCCACCAGCTATAAGCCAGCACATCTTACCTAGAAACAATGTTGAACCTAACATCATTTCTTTCACTTGGGTGCTCAGTAATTCAGTGTCCCACACATAATCTTTAAAACACAAATGACAATCTTACCTATTAACCTAACCCAATAGTGACATATAAGTGTGTTAGAGAACATCTGAAACCTTCCTCCATGTTCCTCCCTACAGACTCCCTGGTCTCCCAAATTGCAATTCTCACCTGTTCCTCTCCAGTCCCTTCAAAGGCACTCCTGTTATCCTGTTTTGCTTGCCAACTTGACACAACCTAGGCTCACAGAAGAAAAGTGAGTCTCAAGTGAGAAAATATCTCTTTCAGATTGATCTGTGATTAAGTATATAGGCATGTGTTCTTAGCTGATTGATGTAAGAGGGACTGGCTCACCACAGCCAGACCTGTCACTGACACTCACCCAGCAAACTTTACTAGTGTCTTTCAATGGAATTAATTACATGTGTAGTGTAGTAGTTATTCACATCTCCATTTTTGTAACTCCTTCACCAAAGTCTTGATTTGCTCCAAACCAGATGAGTACTGTTACTTACATCCTATAAAAACTCATCACCCTGATCATTGGCCAATAGAATGAGACATAAATGAAGAACAGGATTTAGATAAATGACTTAATGGTCAACATTTGAGGCTGGTCATGTAATGAAGTATAGATATGAAGCTTTGTGTTTTTGGCTTTCATAACTTTGGATCATGAAAATTCTCAGTTGTGCCATTTGTAGAAGCAAATGTTCCATGCAGTCAGCTATTTAGAAAACAAA